>NC_086449.1:26934013-27071513 GCF_028390025.1 Pseudophryne corroboree | reverse complement strand
GTGTTTTGTTCTCCTCTGCCTCGGGGCCCCTCTGAACCATGGGGCCCGGTATAGCTGTCCCCTTTGACCCCCCCCTGTCGCCGGGCCTGCCCACAGCCCAGTACAGATACTACTACACCATACCATATATACACACACAGCCCAGTACAGAAACCACTACACCATGCCATATATACACACACAGCCCAGTACAGAAACCACTACACCATGACATATATACATAGACAGCCCAGTACAGACACTACTACACCATGCCATATATACATAGACAGCCCAGTACAGACACTACTACACCATGCCATATATACATACACAGCCCAGTACAGACACTACTACACCATGCCATATATACACACACAGCCCAGTACAGACACTACTACACCATGCCATTTATACACACACAGCCCAGTACAGACACTACTGCACCATGCCATATATACACACACAGCCCAGTACAGAAACCACTACACCATGCCATATATACATAGACAGCCCAGTACAGACACTACTACACCATGCCATATATACATACACAGCCCAGTACAGACACTACTACACCATGCCATATATACAGTACAGACACTACTACACCATGCCATATATACATACACAGCCCAGTACAGACACCACTGTACCATGCCATATATACACACACAGCCCAGTACAGACACTACTACACAATGCCATATATACATTACAGACACTACTACACCATGCCATATATACATACACAGCCCAGTACAGACACTACTACACCATGCCATATATACAGTACAGACACTACTACACCATGCCATATATACATACACAGCCCAGTACAGACACCACTGAACCATGCCATATATACACACACAGCCCAGTACAGACACTACTACACCATGCCATATATACACACACAGCCCAGTACAGACACTACTACACCATGCCAAATATACAGACACAGCCCAGTACCGACACTACTACACCATGCCATATATACACACACAGCCCTGTACTGCCATGAATACACAACCACAGCCCAGTACAGACACTACTACACCATGCCATATATACAGTACACATACTACTATACCATGCCATGTATACACACAGCTCAGTACAGATACTACTACACCATGCCATATATACAGTACACACACTACTACAGCATGCCATGTATACGCAGCTGCTATTACCTGTAGAATGGGGCGGTCAGTACAGATTCAGAGAAATAATCATTAATATAGGTTCCCAGAAGACGCCGATCCCAGTCATCAGTCACATGACCTCCATAATTGACGCCAGAGATGAGAAATTTGAGGGCCTCCCACGGGGTCTCCTCATACTCATCCAGGTACAGGCTGAGCAGATTCTCAGATACCTGCGGTATTAGCATAAGAGGAGAAAGCTGAAGATAGCAGGACGGGGCACAGGTTACTGTGGGCACATTGTGGTTACAGAAAGATTTTTGTGGACTTGGAGACAATTTTTAGAAAACGTGTTTTCAATTGACACGGCCATAGAGGTCACACTGGAACTACGGCTATAGAGGTCACACTAAAACCACCACTACAGAGGTCACATTGGAACTACGGCTACAGAGGTCACACTAAAACCACCACTACAGAGGTCACATTGGAACCACGGCTATAGAGGTCACACTATAACCACAGTTATAGATGTCACATTGGATCAACGGCTATAGAGGTCCCATAGAACCACGGCTATAGAGGTCACACTGGAACTACGGCTATAGAGGTCACACTAAAACCACCACTACAGAGGTCACATTGGAACTACGGCTACAGAGGTCACACTAAAACCACCCTACAGAGGTCACATTGGAACAACGGCTATAGAGGGCACACTAGAACCACGGCTATAGAGGTCACATTGGAACCACGGCTATAGAGGTCACACTATAACCACAGTTATAGAGGTCACATTGGATCAACGGCTATAGAGGTCACATAGAACCACGGCTATAGAGGTCACACTAAAACCACAGCTATGGAGGTCACACTAGAACCACAGCTATAGAGGGCACACTAGAACCACGGCTATAGAGGGCACACTAGAATGACGGCTATAGAGGTCACATTGGAACCACGGCTATAGAGGTCACACTAGAACCACAGCTATAGAGGTCACACTAGAACCACGGCTATAGAGGTCACATTAGAACAACGGCTATAGAGGGCACACTAGAACGACAGATTTAGAGGTCACATTGGAACCACGGCTATAGAGGGCACACTAGAATCATGGCTATAGAGGTCACACTAGAACCACAGCTATAGAGGTCATACTAGAACCACGGCTATAGAGGTCACATTGGAATTTGAGGGCCTCCCACGGGGTCTCCTCATACTCATCCAGGTACAGGCTGAGCAGATTCTCAGATACCTGCGGTATTAGCATAAGAGGAGAAAGCTGAAGATAGCAGGACGGGGCACAGGTTACTGTGGGCACATTGTGGTTACAGAAAGATTTTTGTGGACTTGGAGACGATTTTTAGAAAACGTGTTTTCAATTGACACGGCCATAGAGGTCACACTGGAACTACGGCTATAGAGGTCACACTAAAACCACCACTACAGAGGTCACATTGGAACTACGGCTACAGAGGTCACACTAAAACCACCACTACAGAGGTCACATTGGAACCACGGCTATAGAGGTCACACTATAACCACAGTTATAGATGTCACATTGGATCAACGGCTATAGAGGTCCCATAGAACCACGGCTGTAGAGGTCACACTGGAACTACGGCTATAGAGGTCACACTAAAACCACCACTACAGAGGTCACATTGGAACAACAGCTATAGAGGGCACACTAGAACCACGGCTACAGAGGTCACATTGGAACCACGGGTTATAGAGGGCACACTAGAACCATAGCTATGGAGGTCACACTAGAACCACGGCTATAGAGGTCACATTAGAACAACGGCTATAGAGGGCACACTAGAACGACAGATATAGAGGTCACATTGGAACCACGGCTACAGAGGGCACACTAGAACCACAGCTATAGAGGTTACACTAGCACTACGGCTATAGAGGTCACATTGGAACCACGGCTATAGAGGTCACACTAGAACCACAGTTATAGAGGTCACATTGGAACAATGGCTATAGAGGTCCCAAAGAACTACGGCTATAGAGGTCACACTAAAACCACAGCTATGGAGGTCACACTAGAACCACGGCAATAGAGGTCACACTAAAACTACAGCTATGGAGGTCACACTAGAACCATGGCTTTAGAGGTCACATTGGAACAACGGCTATAGAGGTCACACTAGAACCACGGCTATAGAGGTCACATTGGAACAACGGCTATAGATGTCACACTAGAACCACGGCTATAGAGGTCACACTGGAACCACGGCTATACAGAGCACATTGGAACCACGGCTATAGAAGTCACACTGGAACCACGGCTATAGAGGGCACACTAGAACCACGGCTATAGAGGACACACTAGAACAACGGCTATAGAGGTCACACTAGAACCACAGCTATAGTGGGCACACTAGAACCACAGCTATAGAGGTCACACTAGAACCACGGCTATAGAGGGCACACTAGAACCACAGCTATAGAGGGCACACTAGAACCACGGGTTATAGAGGGCACACTAGAACCACGGGTCATAGAGGTCACACTAGAACCACGGCTATGAAGGGCGCACTAAAACCACAGCTATAGAGGTCACACTAGAACCACGGCTATAGAGGGCACACTAGAACCACAGCTATAGAGGGCACACTAGAACCACAGGTTATAGAGGTCACAGTAGAACCACGGGTTATAGAGGTCACACTAGAACCACGGCTATAGAGGGCACACTAGAACCACGGCTATAGAGGGCACACTAGAACCACGGCTATAGAGGGCACACTAGAACCACGGCTATAGAGGGCACACTAGAACCACGGGTTATAGAGGGCACACTAGAACCATAGCTATGGAGGTCACACTAGAACCACGGCTATAGAGGTCACATTAGAACAACGGCTATAGAGGGCACACTAGAACGACAGATATAGAGGTGACATTGGAACCACGGCTATAGAGAGCACACTAGAACCACAGCTATAGAGGTCACACTAGAACCACGGCTATAGAGGTCACATTGGAACCACGGCTATAGAGGTCACACTAGAACCACAGTTATAGAGGTCACATTGGAACAACGGCTATAGAGGTCCCAAAGAACCACAGCTATAGAGGTCACACTAAAACCACAGCTATGGAGGTCACACTAGAACCACGGCAATAGAGGTCACACTAAAACCACAGCTATGGAGGTCACACTAGAACCATGGCTATAGAGGTCACATTGGAACAACGGCTATAGAGGTCACACTAGAACCACGGCTATAGAGGTCACATTAGAACAACGGCTATAGAGGGCACATTAGAATTACGGCTATAGACGTCACACTAGAACGACAGATATAAAGGTCACATTGGAACCACAGCTATAGAGGGCACACTAGAATCATGGCTATAGAGGTCACATTGGAACAACGGCAATAGAGGTCACACTAGAACCACGGCTATAGAGGTCACACTAGAACCACGGCTATAGAGGGCACACTAGAACCACAGCTATAGAAGGCACACTAGAACCACGGCTATAGAGGTCACATTGGAACAACGGCCATAGAGGTCACACTAGAACCACGGCTATAGAGGTCACATTGGAACAAAGCTATAGAGGTCACATTGGCACCACGACTGTAGAGGTCACACTAGAACCATGGCTATAGAGGTCACATTGGAACAACGGCTATAGATGTCACACTATAACCACGGCTATAGAGGTCACACTGGAACCACGGCTATACAGAGCACATTGGAACCACGGCTATTGAAGTCACACTGGAACCACGGCTATAGAGGGCACACTAGAACCACGGCTATAGAGGACACACTAGAACCACGGCTATAGAGGTCACACTAGAACCACGGCTATAGTGGGCACACTAGAACCACAGCTATAGAGGTCACACTAGAACCACGGCTATAGAGGGCACACTAGAACCAGAACTATAGAGGGCACACTAGAACCACGGGTTATAGAGGTCACACTAGAACCACGGCTATGAAGGGCGCACTAAAACCACGGCTATAGAGGGCACACTAGAACCACGGCTATAGAGGGCACACTAGAACCACAGCTATAGAGGGCACACTAGAACCACGGCTATAGAGGGCACACTAGAACCACGGCTATAGAGGTCACATTGGAACAACGGCTATAGAAGTCACATTGAAACCTTGAATATAGAGGGCACATTGGAACCACAGTTATAGAGGTCAGCCAGGCATCATGGTTATAGAGGTCACACTGGAACCATACCTACAGAGGGTATACTGGAATTATGATTATAGAGGTCATACTGGGGCTACAGTTATAGATATTGGGCAAAAGGTAGAGCCCGAAATGAATAATGAATATAAAAAGTAACAAATCTGAAGATTGGGAATGCAAGTACGCCTGAGCTGATGTCTGTGTAGACTATGCATTAATTTGATTCCATACAGTTTATCACTGATTATCTATCCTGAAACTGCCCACATGAGGCTGGGTATATAGGAATTGTAAGATAAATAATAAGAATTTACGTACCGATAATTCTATTTCTCGTAGTCCGTAGTGGATGCTGGGGACTCCGTAAGGACCATGGGGATAGCGGCTCCGCAGGAGACTGGGCACAAAAGTAAAGCTTTAGAACTACCTGGTGTGCACTGGCTCCTCCCCCTATGACCCTCCTCCAAGCCTCAGTTAGGATACTGTGCCCGGACGAGCGTACACAATAAGGAAGGATTTTGAATCCCGGGTAAGACTCATACCAGCCACACCAATCACACCGTACAACTCGTGATCTAAACCCAGTTAACAGCATGATAACAGAGGAGCCTCTAGAAAAGATGGCTCACTACAGCAATAACCCGATTTTTTGGTAACAATAACTATGTACCAGTATTGCAGACAATCCGCACTTGGGATGGGCGCCCAGCATCCACTACGGACTACGAGAAATAGAATTATCGGTAAGTAAATTCTTATTTTCTCTAACGTCCTAAGTGGATGCTGGGGACTCCGTAAGGACCATGGGGATTATACCAAAGCTCCCAAACGGGCGGGAGAGTGCGGATGACTCTGCAGCACCAAATGAGAGAACTCCAGGTCCTCCTCAGCCAGGGTATCAATTTTGTAGAATTTTACAAACGTATTTGCTCCTGACCAAGTAGCTGCTCGGCAAAGTTGTAAAGCCGAGACCCCTCGGGCAGCCGCCCAAGATGAGCCCATCTTCCTTGTGGAGTGGGCATTTACAGATTTTTGGCTGTGGCAGGCCTGCCACAGAATGTGCAAGCTGAATTGTACTACAAATCCAACGAGCAATAGTCTGCTTAGAAGCAGGAGCACCCAGCTTGTTGGGTGCATACAGGATAAACAGCGAGTCAGATTTTCTGACTCCAGCCGTCCTGGAAACATATATTTTCAGGGCCCTGACAACGTCTAGCAACTTGGAGTCCTCCAAGTCCCTAGTAGCCACAGGCACCACAATAGGTTGGTTCAGGTGAAACGCTGAAACCACCTTAGGGAGAAACTGAGGACGAGTCCTCAATTCCGCCCTGTCCGAATGGAAAATCAGATAAGGGCTTTTACAGGATAAAGCCGCCAATTCTGACACGCGCCTGGCCCAGGCCAGGGCCAACAGCATGACCACTTTCCATGTGAGATATTTTAACTCCACAGATTTAAGTGGTTCAAACCAATGTGACTTTTGGAACCCAAAAACTACATTGAGATCCCAAGGTGCCACTGAAGGCACAAAAGGAGGCTGTATATGCAGTACCCCTTTTACAACGTCTGAACTTCAGGGACTGAAGCTAGTTCTTTTTGGAAGAAAATTGACAGGGCCGAAATTTGAACCTTAATGGACCCCAATTTCAGGCCCATAGACACTCCTGTTTGCAGGAAATGTAGGAATCGACCCAGTTGAATTTCCTCCGTCGGGCCTTACTGGCCTCGCACCACGCAACATATTTTCGCCAAATGCGGTTACATCCTTCCTGGCTTTGATCAGGATAGGGATGACTTCATCCGGAATGCCTTTTTTTCCTTCAGGATCCGGCGTTCAACCGCCATGCCGTCAAACGCAGCCGCGGTAAGTCTTGGAACAGACAGGGTCCTTGCTGGAGCAGGTCCCTTCTTAGAGTTAGAGGCCACGGATCCTCCGTGAGCATCTCTTGAAGTTCCTGTTACCAAGTCCTTCTTGGCCAATCCGGAGCCACGAATATAGTGCTTACTCCTCTCCATCTTATCACTCTCAGTACCTTGGAGGCAGATGAGGGAACACATACACTGACTGGTACACCCACGGTGTTACCAGAGCGTCTACAGCTATTGCCTGAGGGTCCCTTGACCTGGCGCAATACCTGTCGAGTTTTTCCCAACGGTTTATAATCATGTGGAAGACTTCTGGGTGAAGTCCCCACTCTCCCGGGTGGAGGTCGTGTCTGCTGAGGAAGTCTGCTTCCCAGTTGTCCACTCCCGGAATTGCTGACAGTGCTATCACATGATTTTCCGCCCAGCGAAGAATCCTTGCAGCTTCTGCCATTGCCCTCCTGCTTCTTGTGCCACCCTGTCTGTTTACGTGGGTGACTGCCGTGATGTTGTCCGACTGGATCAACACCGGCTGACCTTGAAGCAGAGGTCTTGCTAAGCTTAGAGCATTGTAAATGGCCCTTAGCTTCAGGATATTTATTTGAAGTGATGTCTCCAGGCTTGACCATAAGCCCTGGAAATTCCTTCCCTGTGTGACTGCTCCCCAGCCTCGCAGGCTGGCATCCGTGGTCACCAGGACCCAGTCCTGAATGCCGAATCTGCGGCCCTCTAGAAGATGAGCACTCTGCAACCAACACAGGAGGGACACCCTTGTTCTTGGTGACAGGGTTATCCGCTGATGCATCTGAAGATGCGACCCGGACCATTTGTCCAGCAGGTCCCACTGGAAAGTTCTTGCGTGGAATCTGCCGAATGGGATTGCTTCGTAGGAAGCCACCATTTTATCCAGAACCCTTGTGCATTGATGCACTGAGACTTGGCTCGGTTTTAGGAGGTTCCTGACTAGCTCGGATAACTCCCTGGCTTTCTCCTCCGGGAGAAACACCTTTTTCTGGACTGTGTCCAGGATCATCCCTAGGAACAGAAGACGAGTCGTCGGAACCAGCTGCGATTTTGGAATATTGAGAATCCAATCGTGCTGCCGCAACACTACCTGAGATAGTGCTACATCGACCTCCAACTGTTCCCTGGATCTTACCCTTATCAGGGAATCGTCCAAGTAAAGGATAACTAAAATTCCCTTCCTTCGAAGGAATATCATCATTTCGGCCATTACCTTGGTAAAGACCCGGTGTGCCGTGGACCATCCATACGGCAGCGTCTGAACTGATAGTGACAGTTCTGTACCATAAACCTGAGGTACCCTTGGTGAGAAGGGTAAATTTGGACATGAAGGTAAGCATCCTTGATGTCCCGAGACATGATGTAGTCCCCTTCTTCCAGGTTTGCAATCACTGCTCTGAGTGACTTAAACTTGAATTTGAACCTCTATATGTAAGTGTTCAAAGATATTAGATTTAGAATCGGTCTCACCGAGCCGTCCGGCTTCGGTACCACAACAGTGTGGAATAATACCCCGTTCCCTGTTGCAGGAGGGGTACCTTGATTATCACCTGCTGGGAATACAGCTTGTGAATGGCTTCCAAAACTGTCTCCCTGTCAGAAGGAGACATCGGTAAAGCCGACTTTAGGAAACGGCGAGGGGGAGACGTCTCGAATTCCAATTTGTACCCCTGAGATATCACCTGAAGGATCCAGGGGTCTACTTGCGAGTGAGCCCACTGCGCGCTGAAATTCATTGAGACGGGCCCCCCACCGTGCCTGATTCTGCTTGTAAAGCCCCAGCGTCATACTGAGGGCTTGGCAGAGGCGGGAGAGGGTTTCTGTTCCTGGGAACTGGCTGATTTCTGCAGCCTTTTTCCTCTCCCTCTGTCACGGGGCAGAAATGAGGAACCTTTTGCCCGCTTGTCCACGAAAAGACTGCGCCTGATAATACGGCGTCTTCTCATGTTGAGAGGCGACCTGGGGTACAAACGTGGATTTCCCAGCTGTTGCCGTGGCCACCAGGTCTGAAAGACCGACCCCAAATAACTCCTCCCCTTAATAAGGCAATACTTCCAAATGCCGTTTGAAATCCGCATCACCTGACCACTGTCGTGTCCATAACCATCTACTGGTAGAAATGGACAACGCACTTAGACTTGATGCCAGTCGGCAAATATTCCGCTGTGCATCACGCATATATAGAAATGCATCTTTTAAATGCTCTATAGGCAAAAATATACTGTCCCTATCTAGGGTATCAATATTTTCAGTCAGGGAATCCGACCACGCCAACCCAGCACTGCACATCCAGGCTGAGGCGATTGCTGGTCGCAGTATAACACCAGTATGTGTGTAAATACATTTTAGGATACCCTCCTGCTTTCTATCAGCAGGATCCTTAAGGGCGGCCATCTCAGGAGAGGGTAGAGCCCTTACAAGCGTGTGAGCGCTTTATCCACCCTAGGGGGTGTTTCCCAACGCACCCTAACCTCTGGCGGGAAATGATATAATGCCAATAACATTTTAGAAATTATCAGTTGTTATCGGGGGAAACCCACGCATCATCACACACCTCATTTAATTTCTCAGATTCAGGAAAACTACAGGTAGTTTTTCCTCACCGAACATAATACCCCTTTTTGGTGGTACTCGTATTATCAGAAATGTGTAAAACATTTTTCATTGCCTCCATCATGTAACGTGTGGCCCTACTGGAAGTCACATTTGTCTCTTCACCGTCGACACTGGAGTCAGTATCCGTGTCGGCGTCTATATCTGCCATCTGAGGTAACGGGCGCTTTAGAGCCCCTGACGGCCTATGAGACGTCTGGACAGGCACAAGCTGAGTAGCCGGCTGTCTCATGTCAACCACTGTCTTTTATACAGAGCTGACACTGTCACGTAATTCCTTCCAACAGTTCATCCACTCAGGTGTCGACCCCCTAGGGGGTGACATCACTATTACAGGCAATCTGCTCCGTCTCCACATCATTTTTCTCCTCATACATGTCGACACAAACGTACCGACATACAGCACACACACAGGGAATGCTCTGATAGAGGACAGGACCCCACTAGCCCTTTGGGGAGACAGAGGGAGAGTTTGCCAGCACACACCAGAGCGCTATATATATATATACAGGGATAACCTTATATAAGTGTTTTTCCCCTTATAGCTGCTGTATCTTTAATACTGCGCGTAATTAGTGCCCCCCCCCTCTCTTTTTTAACCCTTTCTGTAGTGTAGTGACTGCAGGGGAGAGCCAGGGAGCTTCCCTCCAACGGAGCTGTGAGGGAAAATGGCGCCAGTGTGCTGAGGAGATAGGCTCCGCCCCCTTATCGGCGGCCTTATCTCCCGTTTTTCTATGTATTCTGGCAGGGGTTAAATGCATCCATATAGCCCAGGAGCTATATGTGATGCATTTTTTGCCATCCAAGGTGTTTTTATTGCGTCTCAGGGCGCCCCCCCCCCAGCGCCCTGCACCCTCAGTGACCGGAGTGTGAAGTGTGCTGAGAGCAATGGCGCACAGCTGCAGTGCTGTGCGCTACCTTGTTGAAGACAGGACGTCTTCTGCCGCCGATTTTCCGGACCTCTTCTGTCTTTTGGCTCTGTAAGGGGGCCGGCGGCGCGGCTCTGGGACCCATCCATGGCTGGGCCTGTGATCGTCCCTCTGGAGCTAATGTCCAGTAGCCTAAGAAGCCCAATCCACTCTGCACGCAGGTGAGTTCGCTTCTTCTCCCCTTAGTCCCTCGATGCAGTGAGCCTGTTGCCAGCAGGTCTCACTGAAAATAAAAAACCTAAAACTAAACTTTTCACTAAGCAGCTCAGGAGAGCCACCTAGTGTGCCCCCTTCTCGTTCGGGCACAAAAATCTAACTGAGGCTTGGAGGAGGGTCATAGGGGGAGGAGCCAGTGCACACCAGGTAGTTCTAAAGCTTTACTTTTGTGCCCAGTCTCCTGCGGAGCCGCTATCCCCATGGTCCTTACGGAGTCCCCAGCATCCACTTAGGACGTTAGAGAAAAGTGAGAAAAGATCTATCTGTATTTTGGACCAAGCCGAGATTTGACTAGAATTTCAAATTCTACTCTTCGGCGACTGGAATCACTACCCCAAAGGAGACTAGAGACTGGATGTGGCCTTCCTCAGAGCCACCCGTTCTGTCCTGTCTCCAAGAAGACTAGTCATAAAAAAAAGTCCAGGCGGGGACTTCCAGTACTCTGTGATTCTTCTCCTTGCTCTGCCATCTATCAGTGGCAAAAATCTGGGGTTGCCTGCTGGGGAAGGGAGGACTTTCGCTCACATTATTCAACATTTCTATATTAGTGGATGTTCTACATGTTCTGTAGCTCATGGTCAGCCATCTCACCTCAAAGTCAGAGTCATTGAAGCCATATACGATGTTCCAGCCAAGCTGGAGGAATTTCCTGCGCTCCAGGAGGACACTGTGGAAGAAGCAGAGAGAGAACAGCAGGCGCCGGTAGCTGGAGGTCTTGCTGCACCGGGAGAACTGGGGCTCGGTTATCAGCTGGTAAAGACGTGTTAGGTTGGCGCGTAAGCCCTGGAGACAACAGAGGACATAGACATTATGTGTACGAGTCCCTCTCTGGATCACTCCATCACTTCTTAGACTGCTTCTTATCGAATATGAGATGTTTTCATAGTACTACGGAGTCACCTTGGGGGGCTCGGTGGTCATCTTAATGCTGGCTTGCAGGATGGAGATGGGGAAGTCAGGATGGGGGCTGGAGCTCAGCCACAGCCTGAAGTTTGGATGTGGATCTTCTACTTGCAGCTGTTCCACCAACTTATCCAGCTGAGGCATCCAGGACAGGGACAGGTGACAATTGGCCAAGAAGACCCAGTGTCCTGCAATACGAACAGTGGAAAATCAGAGCCTTCAGCCAATAGCCCTTCCTGACATAAACGACTGATATTACAAGGTCTCCACTCATTTGCAAACATTATTTCTTCTATGTACGTATGTATACCTATATTTACAGACACATCTGCAATGGGCTCTTACCGTCCTTCACTCCTTCTTTGATCATGCGGGTGGCAATAGGTGCCTGACCTTGTCCCAGGGACAGAGCTTGGAACAGCTGGGACATCCGGCACTGCTCTGCCAACTGCAAGAGGGCACCAGTAGGGTCCACTCCTGGGGAGAGCACGAACACCAGCGGGGAGCGTGGGAGAGAGTCCTCAACCACCTGACGAAGAGTCCAGACACTTTATAAGTATGAGTGTGAGAGACGCCTGGACACCGGATTAGTATGAGAGATGGCTGGACACTGTATTAGTATGAGAGATGGCTGGACACTGGATTAGTATGAGAGATGGCTGGACACTGGATTAGCGTGAGAGATGGCTGGACACTGGATTAGTATGAGAGATGGCTGGACACTGGATTAGTGTGAGAGATGGCTGGACACTGGATTAGTATGAGAGATGGCTGGACACTGGATTAGTATGAGAGATGGCTGGACACTGGATTAGTAGGAGAGATGGCTGGACACTGGATTAGTAGGAGAGATGGCTGGACACTGGATTAGCATGAGTGATGGCTGGACACTGGAATAGTATGAGAGATGGCTGGCCACTGGATTAGTATGAGAGATGGCTGGACACTGGATTAGTATGAGTGTGAGAGATGGCTGGACACTGGATTAGCATGAGAGATGGCTGGACACTGGATTAGCATGAGAGATGGCTGGACACTGGATTAGCATGAGAGATGGCTGGACACTGGATTAGCATGAGAGATGGCTGGACACTGGATTAGCATGAGAGATGGCTGGACACTGGATTAGTATGAGAGATGGCTCGTCACTGGATTAGTATGAGAGATGGCTCGACACTGGATTAGCATGAGAGATGGCTGGACACTGGATTAGTAGGAGAGATGGCTGGACACTGGATTAGTATGTGAGATGGCTGGACACTGGATTAGAATGAGAGATGGCTGGACACTGGATTAGTGTGAGAGATGGCTGGACACTGGATTAGTGTGACAGGCGGCTGGAGTAAATGTGAGTGAGGGAAATCAGGGCACTGGATTAGTATGAGAGATGGCTGGACACTGGATTAGTGTGAGAGATGGCTGGACACTGGATTAGTATGAGAGATGGCTGGACACTGGATTAGTGTGAGAGATGGCTGGACACTGGATTAGTATGAGAGATGGCTGGACACTGGATTAGTATGAGAGATGGCTGGACACTGGATTAGTGTGAGAGATGGCTGGACACTGGATTAGTGTGAGAGATGGCTGGACACTGGATTAGTGTGAGAGATGGCTGGACACTGGATTAGTGTGAGAGATGGCTGGACACTGGATTAGTGTGAGAGATGGCTGGACACTGGATTAGTGTGAGAGATGGCTGGACACTGGATTAGTATGAGAGATGGCTGGACACTGGATTAGTGTGAGAGATGGCTGGACACTGGATTAGTATGAGAGATGGCTGGACACTGGATTAGTGTGAGAGATGGCTGGACACTGGATTAGTGTGAGAGATGGCTGGACACTGGATTAGTGTGAGAGATGGCTGGACACTGGATTAGTGTGAGAGATGGCTGGACACTGGATTAGTGTGAGAGATGGCTGGACACTGGATTAGTGTGAGAGATGGCTGGACACTGGATTAGTGTGAGAGATGGCTGGACACTGGATTAGTGTGAGAGATGGCTGGACACTGGATTAGTGTGAGAGATGGCTGGACACTGGATTAGTATGAGAGATGGCTGGACACTGGATTAGTGTGAGAGATGGCTGGACACTGGATTAGTATGAGAGATGGCTGGACACTGGATTAGTATGAGAGATGGCTGGACACTGGATTAGTATGAGAGATGGCTGGACACTGGATTAGTGTGAGAGATGGCTGGACACTGGATTAGTGTGAGAGATGGCTGGACACTGGATTCGTATGAGAGATGGCTGGACACTGGATTAGTGTGAGAGATGGCTGGACACTGGATTCGTATGAGAGATGGCTGGACACTGGATTAGTGTGAGAGATGGCTGGACACTGGATTAGTATGAGAGATGGCTGGACACTGGATTAGTGTGAGAGATGGCTGGACACTGGATTAGTATGAGAGATGGCTGGACACTGGATTAGTGTGAGAGATGGCTGGACACTGGATTAGTGTGAGAGATGGCTGGACACTGGATTAGTGTGAGAGATGGCTGGACACCGGATTAGTGTGAGAGATGGCTGGACACCGGATTAGTGTGAGAGATGGCTGGACACTGGATTAGTGTGAGAGATGGCTGGACACTGGATTAGTGTGAGAGATGGCTGGACACTGGATTAGTGTGAGAGATGGCTGGACACTGGATTAGTGTGAGAGATGACTGGACACTGGATTAGTGTGAGAGATGGCTGGACACTGGATTAGTGTGAGAGATGGCTGGACACTGGATTAGTGTGAGAGATGGCTGGACACTGGATTAGTGTGACAGGCGGCTGGAGTAAATGTGAGTGAGGGAAATCGGGGCACTGGATTAGTGTATGACATGTACTCTTACTCGGTGTCACAATTTCAAAGAAAAAACGTAATGAGATGTGGGGTACAAGATCGACAATGAAGTGTCAGCCCTTATGCCCAATCCCACTCACCGCTTTCATGTCCAGTACCGGCGGCTCTGTAAACTTTGACCCCAGATTGTTGATGATATAAGCGGTGACGCAGAAGGCCACGCGGTCCTGGCGCAGAGAACGGACAATGAGCATCCGCTGCATCTCACTGCAGGCATTCTCCCATTCACCTGCAATGTGCGTGGCACGGTTACAGTAGCTATGGCGGCTGACATATGACCCTACATATGGTCAATGCTGCTATCCTGGCCCTACATATGGTCAATGCTGCTATCCTGGCCCTACATATGGTCAATGCTGCTATCCTGGTCCTACATATGGTAAATGCTGCTATCCTGGCCCTACATATGGTCAATGCTGCTATCCTGGCCCTACATATGGTCAATGCTGCTATCCTGGCCCTACATATGGTCAATGCTGCTATCCTGGCCCTACATATGGTCAATGCTGCTATCCTGGCCCTACATATGGTCAATGCTGCTATCCTGGCCCTACATATGGTAAATGCTGCTATCCTGGCCCTACATATGGTCAATGCTGCTATCCTGGTCCTACATATGGTAAATGCTGCTATCCTGGCCCTACATATGGTCAATGCTGCTATCCTGGTCCTACATATGGTCAATGCTGCTATCCTGGCCTTACATATGGTCAATGCTGCTATCCTGACCCTACATATGGTCAATGCTGCTATCCTGGCCCTACATATGGTCAATGCTGCTATCCTGGCCCTACATATGGTCAATGCTGCTATCCTGGCCCTACATATGGTCAATGCTGCTATCCTGGTCCTACATATGGTAAATGCTGCTATCCTGGCCCTACATATGGTCAATGCTGCTATCCTGGCCCTACATATGGTAAATGCTGCTATCCTGGCCCTACATATGGTCAATGCTGCTATCCTGGCCCTACATATGGTCAATGCTGCTATCTTGGCCCTACATATGGTAAATGCTGCTATCCTGGCCCTACATATGGTAAATGCTGCTATCCTGGCCCTACATATGGTCAATGCTGCTATCCTGGCCCTACATATGGTCAATGCTGCTATCCTGGCTCTACATATGGTCAATGCTGCTATCCTGGCCCTACATATGGTCAATGCTGCTATCCTGGCCCTACATATGGTCAATGCTGCTATCCTGGCCCTACATATGGTCAATGCTGCTATCCTGGCCCTACATATGGTCAATGCTGCTATCCTGGCCCTACATATGGTCAATGCTGCTATCCTGGCCCTACATATGGTCAATGCTGCTATCCTGGCCCTACATATGGTCAATGCTGCTATCCTGGCCCTACATATGGTCAATGCTGCTATCCTGGCTCTACATATGGTCAATGCTGCTATCCTGGCCCTACATATGGTCAATGCTGCTATCCTGGCCCTACATATGGTCAATGCTGCTATCCTGGCCCTACATATGGTAAATGCTGCTATCCTGGCCCTACATATGGTCAATGCTGCTATCCTGGTCCTACATATGGTCAATGCTGCTATCCTGGCCCTACATATGGTCAATGCTGCTATCCTGGCCCTACATATGGTCAATGCTGCTATCCTGGTCCTACATATGGTAAATGCTGCTATCCTGGCCCTACATATGGTCAATGCTGCTATCCTGGCCCTACATATGGTCAATGCTGCTATCCTGGCCCTACATATGGTCAATGCTGCTATCCTGACCCTACATATGGTCAATGCTGCTATCCTGGCCCTACATATGGTCAATGCTGCTATCCTGGCCCTACATATGGTCAATGCTGCTATCCTGGCCCTACATATGGTCAATGCTGCTATCCTGGTCCTACATATGGTAAATGCTGCTATCCTGGCCCTACATATGGTCAATGCTGCTATCCTGGCCCTACATATGGTAAATGCTGCTATCCTGGCCCTACATATGGTCAATGCTGCTATCCTGGTCCTACATATGGTAAATGCTGCTATCCTGGCCCTACATATGGTAAATGCTGCTATCCTGGCTCTACATATGGTCAATGCTGCTATCCTGGCCCTACATATGGTCAATGCTGCTATCCTGGCCCTACATATGGTAAATGCTGCTATCCTGGTCCTACATATGGTAAATGCTGCTATCCTGGCCCTACATGTGGTCAATGCTGCTATCCTGGCCCTACATGTGGTCAATGCTGCTATCCTGGCCCTACATATGGTCAATGCTGCTATCCTGGCCCTACATATGGTCAATGCTGCTATCCTGGCCCTACATATGGTAAATGCTGCTATCCTGGCCCTACATATGGTAAATGCTGCTATCCTGACCCTACATAAGGTAAATGCTGCTATCCTGACCCTACATAAGGTCAATGCTGCTATCCTGGCCCTACATATGGTCAATGCTGCTATCCTGACCCTACATAAGGTCAATGCTGCTATCCTGGCCCTACATATGGTAAATGCTGCTATCCTGGCCCTACATATGGTAAATGCTGCTATCCTGGCCCTACATATGGTAAATGCTGCTATCCTGGCCCTACATATGGTCAATGCTGCTATCCTGGCCCTACATATGGTAAATGCTGCTATCCTGGCCCTACATATGGTCAATGCTGCTATCCTGACCCTACATATGGTCAATGCTGCTATCCTGGCCCTACATATGGTCAATGCTGCTATCCTGGCCCTACATATGGTCAATGCTGCTATCCTGACCCTACATATGGTCAATGCTGCTATCCTGGCCCTACATATGGTCAATGCTGCTATCCTGACCCTACATATGGTCAATGCTGCTATCCTGGCCCTACATATGGTCAATGCTGCTATCCTGGCCCTACATATGGTCAATGCTGCTATCCTGGCCCTACATATGGTAAATGCTGCTATCCTGGCCCTACATATGGTCAATGCTGCTATCCTGGCCCTACATATGGTCAATGCTGCTATCCTGGCCCTACATATGGTAAATGCTGCTATCCTGGTCCTACATATGGTAAATGCTGCTATCCTGGCCCTACATGTGGTCAATGCTGCTATCCTGGCCCTACATGTGGTCAATGCTGCTATCCTGGCCCTACATATGGTCAATGCTGCTATCCTGGCCCTACATATGGTAAATGCTGCTATCCTGGCCCTACATATGGTAAATGCTGCTATCCTGACCCTACATAAGGTCAATGCTGCTATCCTGGCCCTACATATGGTCAATGCTGCTATCCTGGCCCTACATATGGTCAATGCTGCTATCCTGGCCCTACATATGGTAAATGCTGCTATCCTGGCCCTACATATGGTCAATGCTGCTATCCTGACCCTACATATGGTCAATGCTGCTATCCTGGCCCTACATATGGTTAATGCTGCTATCCTGGCCCTACATATGGTCAATGCTGCTATCCTGGCCCTACATATGGTAAATGCTGCTATCCTGACCCTACATATGGTAAATGCTGCTATCCTGGCCCTACATATGGTCAATGCTGCTATCCTGGCCCTACATATGGTAAATGCTGCTATCCTGGCCCTACATATGGTCAATGCTGCTATCCTGGCCCTACATATGGTCAATGCTGCTATCCTGACCCTACATATGGTCAATGCTGCTATCCTGGCCCTACATATGGTCAATGCTGCTATCCTGGCCCTACATATGGTCAATGCTGCTATCCTGACCCTACATATGGTCAATGCTGCTATCCTGGCCCTACATATGGTCAATGCTGCTATCCTGACCCTACATATGGTCAATGCTGCTATCCTGGCCCTACATATGGTCAATGCTGCTATCCTGGCCCTACATATGGTCAATGCTGCTATCCTGGCCCTACATATGGTAAATGCTGCTATCCTGGCCCTACATATGGTCAATGCTGCTATCCTGGCCCTACATATGGTCAATGCTGCTATCCTGGCCCTACATATGGTAAATGCTGCTATCCTGGTCCTACATATGGTAAATGCTGCTATCCTGGCCCTACATGTGGTCAATGCTGCTATCCTGGCCCTACATGTGGTCAATGCTGCTATCCTGGCCCTACATATGGTCAATGCTGCTATCCTGGCCCTACATATGGTCAATGCTGCTATCCTGGCCCTACATATGGTAAATGCTGCTATCCTGGCCCTACATATGGTAAATGCTGCTATCCTGACCCTACATAAGGTCAATGCTGCTATCCTGGCCCTACATATGGTCAATGCTGCTATCCTGACCCTACATAAGGTCAATGCTGCTATCCTGGCCCTACATATGGTAAATGCTGCTATCCTGGCCCTACATATGGTAAATGCTGCTATCCTGGCCCTACATATGGTAAATGCTGCTATCCTGGCCCTACATATGGTCAATGCTGCTATCCTGGCCCTACATATGGTAAATGCTGCTATCCTGGCCCTACATATGGTCAATGCTGCTATCCTGACCCTACATATGGTCAATGCTGCTATCCTGGCCCTACATATGGTCAATGCTGCTATCCTGACCCTACATATGGTCAATGCTGCTATCCTGGCCCTACATATGGTCAATGCTGCTATCCTGGCCCTACATATGGTAAATGCTGCTATCCTGGCCCTACATATGGTAAATGCTGCTATCCTGGCCCTACATATGGTAAATGCTGCTATCCTGGCCCTACATATGGTCAATGCTGCTATCCTGGCCCTACATATGGTAAATGCTGCTATCCTGGTCCTACATATGGTAAATGTTGCTATCCTGGCCCTACATGTGGTCAATGCTGCTATCCTGGCCCTACATGTGGTCAATGCTGCTATCCTGGCCCTACATATGGTCAATGCTGCTATCCTGGCCCTACATATGGTAAATGCTGCTATCCTGGTCCTACATATGGTAAATGCTGCTATCCTGACCCTACATAAGGTCAATGCTGCTATCCTGGCCCTACATATGGTCAAGGCTGCTATCCTGGCCCTACATATGGTCAATGCTGCTATCCTGGCCCTACATATGGTAAATGCTGCTATCCTGGCCCTACATATGGTCAATGCTGCTATCCTGACCCTACATATGGTAAATGCTGCTATCCTGACCCTACATATTGTCAATGCTGCTATCCTGGCCCTACATATGGTCAATGCTGCTATCCTGGCCCTACATATGGTCAATGCTGCTATCCTGGTCCTACATATGGTAAATGCTGCTATCCTGGCCCTACATATGGTCAATGCTGCTATCCTGGCCCTGCATATGGTCAATGCTGCTATCCTGGCCCTACATATGGTCAATGCTGCTATCCTGGCCCTACATATGGTCAATGCTGCTATCCTGGCCCTACATATGGTCAATGCTGCTACCCTGGCCCTACATATGGTCAATGCTGCTATCCTGGCCCTACATATGGTAAATGCTGCTATCCTGACCCTACATATGGTCAATGCTGCTATCCTGGCCATACATATGGTCAATGCTGCTATCCTGGCCCTACATATGGTCAATGCCTTCCATCACTAAAGGTGGATACACACTATGCAATTTTATAAGGATAATCTGGGAATTGCACTGTTTAGGTGAAACTACTTAATCAACTGTGGTCCTGCTATGGGTGCCAACCTTGTCCACATATACAGATTTATTGGTCACTACTCATTTCCCCCATGCAGTGCCCGTCACAGTACCTGGCAGGCAGGCATTTTCAGGCTCGGCGCTGGTGTACCATTGGTGCCAGTCTCGGGGGTACTGCTCAAATGAATTCATGATGCCATGAAAGTTTGCCAGCTTGTCCAGCTCTGTTATGTTATCCCAGTTGGCGTCAGAAAGCCATCCTGGGCAGGGGTTGTCCATCTGCTCTTCTCGGTCCAGGACCTACGGGTAGGTACAGAGGACGCCATACTAGTAACACTACATTAGGTGTATAAAGGATTCACAGAAACAGCAGAAAGAACTATTGGTAGAGTCGTGTTTTTATTTAAATATTTTTACCTATACGGCTAGGTACACAGGCGACCTAAAGACTGATGGAACGATGTATCGCACAGCTGTACATATTGGTGGTCATTCCGAGTTGTTCGCTCGTTGCCTTTTTTCGCAACGGAGCGATTAGGTGGAAAATGCGCATGCGCATGGTACGCAGCGCGCATGCGCTTAGTTATTTAGCACAAAACAGTAGATTTACACAAGCTCGAACAACGTTTTTCCAACGCTTGAGTGATCGTAGTGTGACTGACAGGAAGTGGGTGTTTCTGGGCGGCAACACAGCGTTTTCAGGGAGTGTGCTAAAAAACGCAGGCGTGCCAGCTAAAAACGCAGGAATGGCTGGGAAAACGGGGGAGTGGCTGGCTGAACACAGGGCGTGTTTGTGACGTCAAACCAGGAACTAAACGGACCGAGCTGATCGCAATCTAGGAGTAGGTCTGGAGCTACTCAGAAACTGCAAAGAATTATTTAGTAGCAGTTCTGCTAATCTTTCGTTCGCTATTCTGCTAAGCTAAGACACACTCCCAGAGGGCGGCGGCCTAGCGTGTGCAATGCTGCTAAAAGCAGCTAGCGAGCGAACAACTCGGAATGACGGCCATTGCACGAACCAACTGACGGCTGAGCGATAAATCATTAACCACCGCATTCACCTCATGCTGCCATCAGCGGGAATGGCCCATATGTCCCGCAGCACATCAGATGGGACGACCCAACGCTACTGGAGAGTGCAATCGCGGGGACACACTGAGCAACATATATTGTTCCGATCGGCGTCAGAATGATATGTCGTCCAATATATTGCCTAATGTATACCCTATAAATTGTTCTTGTAAGATTTTATCTTATCTTTCACATTATTCCTCGTTCTTTGCAACTTGAGCTGGTTCCACAACACTGACAGTAGGATATAACAATGCTAAACACACAGGGACTCAGTCCCACGCAGGTCCAAATGCACTCAGAATGCAGATGGAGAGCAGTCAGAAAGCAGATGGAGAGCAGTCAGAAAGCAGATGGAGAGCAGTCAGAATGCAGATGGAGAGCAGTCAGAATGCAGATGGAGAGCAGTCAGGATGCAGATGGACAGCAGTTAGAATGCAGATGGAGAGCAGTTAGAATGCAGATGGAGAGCAGTTAGAATGCAGATGGAGAGCAGTTAGAATGCAGATGGACAGCAGTTAGAATGCAGATGGACAGCAGTTAGAATGCAGATGGACAGCAGTCAAAATGCAGATGGAGAGCAGTCAGAAAGCAGATGGAGAGCAGTCAGAATGCAGATGGAGAGCAGTTAGAATGCAGATGGAGAGCAGTTAGAATGCAGATGGAGAGCAGTTAGAATGCAGATGGACAGCAGTTAGAATGCAGATGGACAGCAGTTAGAATGCAGATGGACAGCAGTCAAAATGCAGATGGAGAGCAGTCAGGATGCAGATGGACAGCAGTTAGAATGCAGATGGACAGCAGTCAGAATGCAGATGGAGAGCAGTTAGAATGCAGATGGACAGCAGTTAGAATGCAGATGGACAGCAGTTAGAATGCAGATGGACAGCAGTTAGAATGCAGATGGACAGCAGTTAGAATGCAGATGGACAGCAGTCAAAATGCAGATGGAGAGCAGTCAAAATGCAGATGGAGAGCAGTCAGGATGCAGATGGACAGCAGTTAGAATGCAGATGGACAGCAGTTAGAATGCAGATGGACAGCAGTCAGAATGCAGATGGAGAGCAGTTAGAATGCAGATGGAGAGCAGTTAGAATGCAGATGGACAGCAGTCAGAATGCAGATGGGGAGCAGTTAGAATGCAGATGGAGAGCAGTTAGAATGCAGATGGAGAGCAGTCAGAATGCAGATGGAGAGCAGTCAGAATGCAGATGGACAGCAGTTAGAATGCAGATGGACAGCAGTTAGAATGCAGATGGACAGCAGTTAGAATGCAGATGGACAGCAGTCAAAATGCAGATGGAGAGCAGTCAGGATGCAGATGGACAGCAGTCAGGATGCAGATGGACAGCAGTCAGAATGCAGATGGACAGCAGTCAAAATGCAGATGGAGAGCAGTCAAAATGCAGATGGACAGCAGTCAGAATGCAGATGGACAGCAGTCAGAATGCAGATGGACAGCAGTCAGAATGCAGATGGAGAGCAGTCAGGATGCAGATGGACAGCAGTCAGAATGCAGATGGAGAGCAGTCAGAATGCAAATGGACAGCAGTTAGAATGCAGATGGACAGCAGTCAGAATGCAGATGGACAGCAGTCAGAATGCAGATGGACAGCAGTCAGAATGCAGATGGACAGCAGTCAGAATGCAGATGGAGAGCAGTCAGAAACATCCTAGATCTGCCTGGCTCAGTACCGGCCGGAGATAAACACAGATGCCTCTATTCGCTACAGTGCACGCCTGGTGTGCTCGCACTCCCTAGAAGCGGCGTCATTTGGACCTGCGTGCAACCGAGAATCAGGCCTAGTAGCTAGCCGATTCTTCCCGAGAGGAACGATAACTGACCCATTGCTGGTCACTTCCCTTGCGGCACTCACCAGACCACCGCGCAGGAAGAAGTTGTACTCATCCATGTTGAGCTTTCCGGCCACCTCCAGGATCTTGGCGCACATCTGGAAACTGAACAGCAACTTGTGTTTTTCGAAGAGGGCGCGGCAGGTGTACCTGAGGATGCAGGAAGAGAGCACGGCAGATGGTAAGTAACGAGACCAGCTGCGGTCAGATGGCGCTATTCTCAGTCTTAGGAACTCTACAACGACCCTTTACACGGACCAGACGCTCCTCACCTGTAGACCGCATACGTGTGATACTCATTGAGGTTGGTGATCCTCTCCTCCAGGTTGGCGCTACGCTTGCTCCTGTCAATACTTAGATGGAAGAGGTCGATGTAGGAATCCAGGGAGAACTGATACATTGGGTCAATTCGCCCGAGGTCATTCAAGACGAAGAAGAGGAGTGAGGCACGCTGGGCACAAGGGCGGTATGCCTAGTGTGAGAGGGGGAGACAGTGTGATACTGAGAGGTGGGCAATGTCGCCCTCCGTAGGTGGGGCAGATATTACAGACAGAACATGAAGACACAACACGGAACAAGTCAGACCAGAGGTCACCTCCCACCTCTCTGGCCAGGTCTATCATCTCTTCCGTCTCCTCACTGCTCTCCAGCTGCTCGCTGACTTCGCTGGCCGTGACCTTCGACGTCTGAAGGGTGTTCACCAGCTGCACGTCATCCAAGAGAGAGCCCGTCGCCTCATTCAGGAGCCTGGGCAAGTCACACAGACGTCAGGGTGCGGAGGAAGTTAGGGATATACCACAAAGGCCATAAAAGCCGATTACGACCCGGAGCAGCGCTGTAGATGTGTGTGTTCTCCATCACGCATAAAGATTATAAAATGTAATAGGACGGGCTTGTGTGTGTGATCTGACGGTGGGAGATACTAGTTACCGCTCCACCTTCCTGTAACTGGCTGCCAATCCTTGCCTCATGGACGGGCTTAGTATGAAATACCTACAATCAAAATCCTGACGGTCAAAATACCAACAAGGTCACAATACCGACATTTAAAATACCGTCAAAGGTCAAAATACCGACATTTAAAATGTCGACAGGTCAAAAAAGTCGACACACAATTTTTCACCGGGTTTTTGTGTGTGTGTATGTCGACATAGGCCAACATGGACACCGTATAAGTGTACCGCGCCCCCTCGCATGGCTCACTGCGCTCCGCACACTATTATATTCCCCCTCCAGGTCCACTGGGATGGTAAAGTATGAACAAGTCTGTTTCAACCAAAAAAATAACAATGAAAAACTTACGTCGACTTTTTGACCTGTCAACATTTTAAATGTCGGTATTTTGTCCGTCGGTCAGTGGTTGTCGGTATTTTGACCTTCAGGATTTTGATTGTAGGTAAGTTGACCGCATCCCCTAATGGAGCCATGGCTGGATAACACACTATCTGACTGTCCTATGGTCGGCAATAAACTGAAGAGGTATTATTAGTGAAAGTATGATAGTTATAGGATTTATATAATTGATAAATCATCTCGGCCCTGTCGTCGCTAGTCTTCTGCCTGGAGCGGGCAAGGGGTGTGCCAACACAGAAGTAAGAGGGGCGGGCGCGCCTTAATGCAGTTTCATTCTGCTTCATCACCATATGGAACTGCATCCGCCTGCCCCTGTCCTCTGTATGCCACAGCTCTGTATACACTATACATTGTAACCTATCATTCAGGGATCCCGTATATCCCCCGGCTCTGACAGATGTAATAACGCGGCGAGACCGCTGCGCAGCTCCTCACCTGAGAATCTCATCTTCCAGGTCCTGTAGCTTACGTTTCCCAGCTGCGATGTTTAGGACCAGCGATTGCTTCTGTTCCTCCAGCTCCGGACGTTCCTTCCGCACAACGATGGCCAATAGCTGCGCCTCCAAACCCTGCACGGACAGACAGAGAAAGCAAGTGCTGATACACTCTCTCATTGTGACAGCAGACCAAGCCGTTCAACATCGGGAAGTTGGTCAAATGAATTGATCCACAAACTGGCTTCCTATGAAGCGGCTCTCGGTTTGTGCGTATAAAGAAGACCCAAAATAGAGGAAAGTGGACAAGTTGTACTGACATTGTTGTGGGTCTGCAAGGAGATATTTTCCAACAAGAAAAATCCCATCATCGTATCAGAGAAACATAGGGTCTAATTCAGAGCTGATTGCTCCTCTGCAAATGTGTAGGGGTCTGCGATCGGATAGTCGCCGCACAGACAGAGTGAAATTCCACCCCGTGCAAGTCTGCGTACGCCGTGCGAAAAGCTTTGCAAACCCGTTCGCAACTCACTCACCATCAAATTAATTTTCCAGTCTGTGCGCAGCCCAGGACTTACTCCTCCAGTGCGATACAAACAGGCTGATCGGGGGCGGAGCGGACGTCACACACCCGCCCTGGAAACGCTTGGGCACGCCTGCGTTTTTCCTGACACTCCCAGAAAACGGGCAGTTAACACCCCCAAACGCCCACTTCCTGTCAATCAGCCTGCGTACGCCTAGCGATTACAAAAAGTCGCTGAATTCTTTCGTAGTTTGGCCTCGCGCATACTCATTACGATCCGAACGCATGCGCAGTCGAACGATAATCGCCCACCTTGCGAATTCGCACAACAGCGTTCAGGTCTGAATTAGGCCCATAGACGGCAGATAAGAACCATCTAGTCTTCCCATGTACATACACACACTTAAACACTAAGGTTAATTTTTTGTTGGGAACCAATTAACCTACCAGTATATTTTTGGATTGTGGGAGGAAACAGGAGTACCCAGAGGAAACCCATGCAAGAATGGGGAGAACATACAAACCCCGCACAGTTAGGCCCAAGGTGGGAATCAAACCCATGACCTGAGTGCTGTGAGGCAGTAATGCTAACCATTACACTATCATGGTAGAGAATAAAAGGAAATTATCATTTACACAGATATTGACTATATAACAGTGACCTTGGAAAAATTACTGGGACCCCACATACATCAATTTACCAAATCAGATGTTTATATAGAAATGTACCAGATAAATGTCATCCTTCATATAATATTCCAGGAGCATTCTGTATCACCAACGTAGAGGCATGCATAAGTTCTTAAAGCTCCTTAAGATTAGACAATTTCAATGAAGGTCAAATAGACATGTTGAGGATCCAAGATGGAGCAGGATGACAATTTGAAGATGAAGAATGAAGATCTTAAGTGAAGTGGAATGAATATCTGAAATGGAGTGGGATGAGGATCTAAAATGGAAGGTGGTGGTGATCTTAGTTGGAGTGGGAGGAAGATCTGAAGTGCAGGGGGATGAAGATCTGAAGTGAAGTGGGAAGAGGATCTGAAGCGGAGTGGGGTGAGTATCTGGAGAAGTGGAGTGGGATGAGAATCTGAAGTATAGTGGGGTGAGGATATGAGTTGAATTGGGATGAGGATCTGAAGTGGTGTGGGATGAGAATCTGAAGTGAAATGGGGTAAGGATGTGGAGAAGTGAGATGAGAATCTAAAGTGTAGTGGGGTGAGGTTATGAGATGAAGGGGGGAATGAGGATTTCAGGTAAAGTGGATGAAGATCTGATGTGAAGTGGGATGAAGATATGATCTGGAATGGAATGAAGATCTGCCATGAAGTAGGAAGAGATCTGAAATGCAGGGTGATGAAGATATGAAATGGAGTGGGATGAGGATCCGAAGTGAAGTGGGATGAGGATATGAAGTGAAGTGGGATGAGAATTTGAAGAGAAGTGGGAAGAGGATCTGAAGTGAAGTGGGATGAGGATCTGAAGTGGAGTGGGATGAAGATCTGACGTGGAATGGGAAGATCTGACGTTTAGTGGGAAGAAGATCTGACGTGGAGTGGGATGAAGGTCTGACGTGGAGTGGGAAGAAGATCTGACGTAAAGTGGAGTGAAGGTCTGACATGGACTAGGATGGAGATCTGAGATGGAAGGGGGTGGGGATCTGAGTTGGAGTAGGATGAAGACCTTACGTGAAGTGGAGTGAGGAACTGGAGGAGTGGGATGAAGATCTGACTTGGAGTGGGATGACAATTTGATGTGGATTGGGATGAGGATCTGCAGTGAAGTGGGATGAGGATCTGAAGTGGAGTGGGATGAAGATCTGACATGGAATGGGAAGATCTGATGTTTAGTGGGAAGAAGCTCTGACGTGGAGTGGGAAGAAGTTCTGATGTAAAGTGGGACGAAGGTCTGACGTGGACTGGGATGAAGATCTGAGATGGAAGTGGGTGGGGATCTGAGTTGGAGTGGGATGAAGATCTGACATGAAGTGAATTGAGGATATGGAGGAGTGGGATGAAGATCTGACTTGGAGTGGGATGACAATTTTATGTGGAGTGGGAAGAAGCTCCAATGTGGAGCTGAATGAAATTTAAGTGGGTTGTTTGAAAATCTCAAAACATACTGGAAGTCTAGCGGTGTATAGAGTCCTAATTATTGTCAGGAAGCGAATTAGCCATGAAATTTAGTAAAAAGCAATCCCTGAGGAATAGTATGTCTGCCCCCTAGTGGTGGAAGACTAGATAGCCTGCACCTAAAGTCATTCAAGAAATACTAACTGAATATGAAAGTGACTCCTGGCAAAGGGCTTTATATGAATGTTGGATAAAAGAACAATGGCCCTCATTCCGAGTCGTTCGCTCGGTATTTTTCATTGCATCGCAGTGAAATTCCGCTTAGTACGCATGCGCAATATTCGCACTGCGACTGCGCCAAGTAATTTTACAATGGAGATAGTATTTTTACTCACTGCTTTTTCATCGCTCCGGCGATCGTAGTGTGATTGACAGGAAATGGGTGTTACTGGGCGGAAACAGGCCGTTTTATGGGCGTGCGGGAAAAAACGCTACCGTTTCCGGAAAAAACGCAGGAGTGGCCGGGGAAACGGAGGAGTGTCTGGGCGAACGCTGGGTGTGTTTGTGACGTCAAACCAGGAACGACAAGCACTGAACTGATCGCAGATGCCGAGTAAGTGTGGAGCTACTCTGAAACTGCTAAGTAGTTTGTAATCGCAATATTGCGAATACATCGTTCGCAATTTTAAGATGCTAAGATACACTCCCAGTAGGCGGCGGCTTAGCGTGAGCAACTCTGCTAAAATCGCCTTGCGAACGATCAACTCGGAATGAGGGCCAATATCTCCAGCTGGGGAGGGACCAGCAATAATCCTGGTTCTAGCCTGATGAAGTGTGTCTGTGACACAGTGCTGTGACTGGACTGTTCCTAACTCTCTTAAAAGGAGAACTATACACTGTTCTGGAACCATCCTGACAACTGTTTCAGATTCAGCCACTATAATGATTAACCTTTTGCTCACAAAGTAGGAATGACCAAAAGAGAGTGACCACGTATAAATCTGAATAAATAGTACATTTTTCTGTAATAACGCCAGTCAATACATACAACTATTATCCTGGAAAACCTGAATTACACAATAAACAGTTTTAGCAATAAATGATGATTGATGAAAAACGTACATTTTTTTTTTATTTAAAAAAAAACAACAAATAAATGTAATACAATATCAAACGATAAAAATAGAACATAATAATTGATTAAAATCTAAAAATAAAGCATAAAATAAAAGATATGTATCTCAATGAAATTGCAACGCGTTTCACGCTGCCCAGCCCCTTCTTCAGGCCGCTGAACAGTGAATGGACCCCTCCTCCCGCCTTGGGCTGCAGGAGTACGGGCACATCCCCCATTCCTTTATGTAAATGTACAGCATTGTGAGTTACCTGCTCCTTCACAGCGAAGTTGACAATGGTGGCCTGCGAGCTGATCTCCGGAGTATAATGGGGGTTGGAGAGTTTTGTTGTGATGTAGAAGCGGAAGTCGGGGTTGTATGTGACATCTTTATCGCCCAGGCGGATCTGCAGCTGTCCCCCTGTGTGCCGGGGAGAATGCGGTATGTAACGGCAGCATACACCCCGGCTTACACACTACCCCGGCTTACACACTACCCGCCTTACACACTACCCTGCTCATACACTAACCGGCTTACACACTACCCTGCTCATACACTAACCGGCTTACACACTACCTGCCTTAAACACTACCCGCCTTACACACTACCCGCCTTACACACTACCCTGCTCATACACTAACCGCCTTACACACTACCCGCCTTACACACTACCCTGCTCATACACTAACCGCCTTACACACTACCCGCCTTACACACTACCCTGCTCATACACTAACCGCCTTACACACTACCCTGCTCATACACTAACCGGCTTACACACTACCTGCCTTATACACTACCCGCCTTACACACTACCCGGCTTACACACTACCCGCCTTACACACTACCCTGCTCATACACTAACCGGCTTACACACTACCCGCCTTACACACTACCCTGCTCATACACTAACCGGCTTACACACTACCCTGCTCATACACTAACCGGCTTACACACTACCTGCCTTAAACACTACCCGCCTTACACACTACCCGCCTTACACACTACCCTGCTCATACACTAACCGCCTTACACACTACCCGCCTTACACACTACCCTGCTCATACACTAACCGCCTTACACACTACCCGCCTTACACACTACCCTGCTCATACACTAACCGCCTTACACACTACCCTGCTCATACACTAACCGGCTTACACACTACCTGCCTTATACACTACCCGCCTTACACACTACCCGGCTTACACACTACCCGCCTTACACACTACCCTGCTCATACACTAACCGGCTTACACACTACCCGCCTTACACACTACCCTGCTCATACACTAACCGGCTTACACACTACCCTGCTCATACACTAACCGGCTTACACACTACCTGCCTTATACACTACCCGGCTTACACACTACCCTGCTCATACACTAACCGGCTTACACACTACCCTGCTCATACACTACCCGGCTTACACACTACCCGGCTTACACACTACCCGGCTCATACACTAACCGGCTTACACACTACCCGCCTTACACACTACCCGCCTTACACACTACCCTGCTCATACACTAACCGGCTTACACACTACCCGCCTTACACACTACCCTGCTCATACACTAACCGGCTTACACACTACCCGCCTTACACACTACCCTGCTCATACACTACCCGGCTTACACACTACCCGCCTTACACACTACCCTGCTCATACACTAACCGGCTTACACACTACCCGGCTTACACACTACCCGCCTTACACACTACCCTGCTCATACACTAACCCGCTTACACACTACCCTGCTCATACACTAACTGGCTTACACACTACCCGCCTTACACACTACCCTGCTCATACACTACCCGGCTTACACACTACCCGCCTTACACACTACCCTGCTCATACACTACCCGGCTTACACACTACCCTGCTCATACATTACCCGGCTTACACACTACCCGCCTTACACACTACCCTGCTCATACACTAACCGGCTTACACACTACCCGGCTTACACACTACCCGCCTTACACACTACCCTGCTCATACACTAACCGGCTTACACACTACCCTGCTCATACACTAACTGGCTTACACACTACCCGCCTTACACACTACCCTGCTCATACACTACCCGGCTTACACACTACCCTGCTCATACATTACCCGGCTTACACACTACCCGCCTTACACACTACCCTGCTCATACACTAACCGCCTTACACACTACCCGCCTTACACACTACCCTGCTCATACACTAACCGCCTTACACACTACCCGCCTTACACACTACCCTGCTCATACACTAACCGCCTTACACACTACCCTGCTCATACACTAACCGGCTTACACACTACCTGCCTTATACACTACCCGCCTTACACACTACCCGGCTTACACACTACCCGCCTTACACACTACCCTGCTCATACACTAACCGGCTTACACACTACCCGCCTTACACACTACCCTGCTCATACACTAACCGGCTTACACACTACCCTGCTCATACACTAACCGGCTTACACACTACCTGCCTTATACACTACCCGGCTTACACACTACCCTGCTCATACACTAACCGGCTTACACACTACCCTGCTCATACACTACCCGGCTTACACACTACCCGGCTTACACACTACCCGGCTCATACACTAACCGGCTTACACACTACCCGCCTTACACACTACCCGCCTTACACACTACCCTGCTCATACACTAACCGGCTTACACACTACCCGCCTTACACACTACCCTGCTCATACACTAACCGGCTTACACACTACCCGCCTTACACACTACCCTGCTCATACACTACCCGGCTTACACACTACCCGCCTTACACACTACCCTGCTCATACACTAACCGGCTTACACACTACCCGGCTTACACACTACCCGCCTTACACACTACCCTGCTCATACACTAACCCGCTTACACACTACCCTGCTCATACACTAACTGGCTTACACACTACCCGCCTTACACACTACCCTGCTCATACACTACCCGGCTTACACACTACCCGCCTTACACACTACCCTGCTCATACACTACCCGGCTTACACACTACCCTGCTCATACATTACCCGGCTTACACACTACCCGCCTTACACACTACCCTGCTCATACACTAACCGGCTTACACACTACCCGGCTTACACACTACCCGCCTTACACACTACCCTGCTCATACACTAACCGGCTTACACACTACCCTGCTCATACACTAACTGGCTTACACACTACCCGCCTTACACACTACCCTGCTCATACACTACCCGGCTTACACACTACCCTGCTCATACATTACCCGGCTTACACACTACCCGCCTTACACACTACCCTGCTCATACACTACCCTGCTTACACACTACCCTGCTCATACACTAACCGCCTTACACACTACCCTGCTCATACACTACCCGGCTTACACACTACCCTGTTCATACACTACCCGGCTTACACACTACCCGCCTTACACACTACCCTGCTCATACACTAACCGGCTTACACACTACCCGCCTTACACACTACCCTGCTCATACACTAACCGGCTTACACACTACCCGCCTTACACACTACCCTGCTCATGCACTAACCGCCTTACACACTACCCGCCTTACACACTACCCTGCTCATACACTACCCGGCTTACACACTACCCTGTTCATACACTACCCGGCTTACACACTACCCGCCTTACACACTACCCTGCTCATACACTAACCGGCTTACACACTACCCGCCTTACACACTACCCGCCTTACACACTACCCTGCTCATACACTAACCGGCTTACACACTACCCGCCTTACACACTACCCTGCTCATACACTAACCGCCTTACACACTACCCGCCTTACACACTACCCTGCTCATACACTAACCGGCTTACACACTACCCTGCTCATACACTACCCGGCTTACACACTACCCGGCTTACACACTACCCTGCTCATACACTACCCGCCTTACACACTACCCGCCTTACATACTACCCGCCTTACACACTACCCGCCTTACACACTACCCGGCTTACACACTACCCGCCTTACACACTACACACTACTGTGACTGATCCCTATCACTCACTCTCTGTAGTGACAGTCTGCATTACTTCCTGTCACTTATCCCTATCACTCACTCTCTGTAGTGACAGTCTGCATTACTTCCTGTGACTGATCCCTATCACTCACCCTCTGTAGTGACAGCCTGCATTACTTCCTGTGACTGATCCCTATCACTCACTCTCTGTAGTGACAGCCTGCATTACTTCCTGTGACTGATCCCTATCACTCACCCTCTGTAGTGACAGCCTGTATTACTTCCTGTGACTGATCCCTATCACTCACCCTCTGTAGTGACAGCCTGTATTACTTCCTGTCACTGATCCCTATCACTTACCCTCTGTAGTGACAGCCTGCATTACTTCCTGTGACTGATCCCTATCACTCACTCTCTGTAGTGACAGTCTGCATTACTTCCTGTGACTGATCCCTATCACTCACTCTCTGTAGTGACAGTCTGCATTACTTCCTGTGACTGATCCCTATCACTCACTATCTGTAGTGACAGCCTGCATTACTTCCTGTCACTGATCCCTATCACTCACTCTCTGTAGTGACAGCCTGTATTACTTCCTGTGACTGATCCCTATCACTCACCCTCTGTAGTGACAGCCTGCATTACATCCTGTGACTGATCCCTATCACTTACCCTCTGTAGTGACAGTCTGCATTACTTCCTGTGACTGATCCCTATCACTTACCCTCTGTAGTGACAGCCTGCATTACTTCCTGTCACTGATCCCTATCACTTACCCTCTGTAGTGACAGCCTGTATTACTTCCTGTGACTGATCCCTATCACTCACTCTCTGTAGTGACAGCCTGCATTACTTCCTGTCACTGATCCCTATCACTTACCCTCTGTAGTGACAGCCTGCATTACTTCCTGTGACTGATCCCTATCACTCACTCTCTGTAGTGACAGTCTGCATTACTTCCTGTGACTGATCCCTATCACTCACTATCTGTAGTGACAGCCTGCATTACTTCCTGTGACTGATCCCTATCACTTACCCTCTGTAGTGACAGTCTGCATTACTTCCTGTGACTGATCCCTATCACTCACTCTCTGTAGTGACAGTCTGCATTACTTCCTGTCACTGATCCCTATCACTCACCCTCTGTAGTGACAGCCTGCATTACTTCCTGTGACTGATCCCTATCACTTACCCTCTGTAGTGACAGCCTGCATTACTTCCTGTCACTGATCCCTATCACTTACCCTCTGTAGTGACAGCCTGTATTACTTCCTGTCACTGATCCCTATCACTTACCCTCTGTAGTGACAGCCTGTATTACTTCCTGTGACTGATCCCTATCCCTCACTCTCTGTAGTGACAGCCTGTATTACTTCCTGTCACTGATCCCTATCCCTCACTCTCTGTAGTGACAGCCTGTATTACTTCCTGTCACTGATCCCTATCACTCACCCTCTGTAGTGACAGCCTGTATTACTTCCTGTGACTGATCCCTATCACTCACTCTCTGTAGTGACAGCCTGTATTACTTCCTGTGACTGATCCCTATCACTCACCCTCTGTAGTGACAGCCTGTATTACTTCCTGTGACTGATCCCTATCACTCACCCTCTGTAGTGACAGCCTGTATTACTTCCTGTCACTGATCCCTATCACTCACTCTCTGCAGTGACAGTCTGCATTACTTCCTGTGACTGATCCCTATCACTCACTATCTGTAGTGACAGCCTGTATTACTTCCTGTGACTGATCCCTATCCCTCACTCTCTGTAGTGACAGTCTGCATTACTTCCTGTGACTGATCCCTATCACTCACTCTCTGTAGTGACAGCCTGTATTACTTCCTGTGACTGATCCCTATCACTCACTATCTGTAGTGACAGCCTGTATTACTTCCTGTGACTGATCCCTATCACTCACTATCTGTAGTGACAGCCTGTATTACTTCCTGTGACTGATCCCTATCACTCACTATCTGTAGTGACAGCCTGCATTACTTCCTGTGACTGATCCCTATCACTCACTCTCTGTAGTGACAGCCTGTATTACTTCCTGTGACTGATCCCTATCACTCACCCTCTGTAGTGACAGTCTGCATTATCTCCTGTGACTGATCCCTATCACTCACTCTCTGTAGTGACAGCCTGTATTACTTCCTGTGACTGATCCCTATCACTCACTCTCTGTAGTGACAGCCTGTATTACTTCCTGTGACTGATCCCTATCCCTCACTCTCTGTAGTGACAGCCTGCATTACTTCCTGTGACTGATCCCTATCACTTACCCTCTGTAGTGACAGTCTGCATTACTTCCTGTGACTGATCCCTATCACTCACTCTCTGTAGTGACAGCCTGCATTACTTCCTGTGACTGATCCCTATCACTCACTCTCTGTAGTGACAGCCTGTATTACTTCCTGTCACTGATCCCTATCACTCACCCTCTGTAGTGACAGCCTGTATTACTTCCTGTGACTGATCCCTATCACTCACTCTCTGTAGTGACAGCCTGTATTACTTCCTGTGACTGATCCCTATCACTCACCCTCTGTAGTGACAGCCTGTATTACTTCCTGTGACTGATCCCTATCCCTCACTCTCTGTAGTGACAGCCTGCATTACTTCCTGTGACTGATCCCTATCACTCACTATCTGTAGTGACAGCCTGTATTACTTCCTGTGACTGATCCCTATCCCTCACTCTCTGTAGTGACAGTCTGCATTACTTCCTGTGACTGATCCCTATCACTCACCCTCTGTAGTGACAGTCTGCATTACTTCCTGTGACTGATCCCTATCACTCACTCTCTGTAGTGACAGCCTGTATTACTTCCTGTGACTGATCCCTATCACTCACCCTCTGTAGTGACAGCCTGTATTACTTCCTGTGACTGATCCCTATCACTCACCCTCTGTAGTGACAGCCTGTATTACTTCCTGTGACTGATCCCTATCACTCACTCTCTGTAGTGACAGCCTGTATTACTTCCTGTGACTGATCCCTATCACTCACCCTCTGTAGTGACAGCCTGTATTACTTCCTGTGACTGATCCCTATCACTCACCCTCTGTAGTGACAGTCTGCATTACTTCCTGTGACTGATCCCTATCACTCACTCTCTGTAGTGACAGCCTGTATTACTTCCTGTGACTGATCCCTATCACTCACTCTCTGTAGTGTCAGCCTGTATTACTTCCTGTGACTGATCCCTATCACTCACCCTCTGTAGTGACAGCCTGCATTACTTCCTGTGACTGATCCCTATCACTCACTATCTGTAGTGACAGTCTGCATTACTTCCTGTGACTGATCCCTATCACTCACTCTTTGTAGTGACAGCCTGTATTACTTCCTGTGACTGATCCATATCACTCACTCTCTGTAGTGACAGCCTGTATTACTTCCTGTCACTGATCCCTATCACTTACCCTCTGTAGTGACAGTCTGCATTACTTCCTGTCACTGATCCCTATTACTTACCCTCTGTAGTGACAGCCTGCATTATCTCCTGTCACTGATCCCTATCACTTACCCTCTGTAGTGACAGTCTGCATTACTTCCTGTGACTGATCCCTATCACTCACTCTCTGTAGTGACAGCCTGTATTACTTCCTGTGACTGATCCCTATCACTCACTCTCTGTAGTGACAGCCTGTATTACTTCCTGTCACTGATCCCTATCACTCACCCTCTGTAGTGACAGCCTGCATTACTTCCTGTGACTGATCCCTATCACTCACCCTCTGTAGTGACAGTCTGCATTACTTCCTGTGACTGATCCCTATCACTCACTCTCTGTAGTGACAGCCTGTATTACTTCCTGTGACTGATCCCTATCACTCACCCTCTGTAGTGACAGCCTGCATTACTTCCTGTGACTGATCCCTATCACTCACTCTCTGTAGTGACAGCCTGTATTACTTCCTGTGACTGATCCCTATCACTCACCCTCTGTAGTGACAGCCTGCATTACTTCCTGTCACTGAACCCTATCACTTACCCTCTGTAGTGACAGTCTGCATTACTTCCTGTGACTGATCCCTATCACTCACTCTCTGTAGTGACAGCCTGTATTACTTCCTGTGACTGATCCCTATCACTCACCCTCTGTAGTGACAGCCTGCATTACTTCCTGTCACTGAACCCTATCACTTACCCTCTGTAGTGACAGTCTGCATTACTTCCTGTCACTGATCCCTATTACTTACCCTCTGTAGTGACAGCCTGCATTATCTCCTGTGACTTATCCCTATCACTTACCCTCTGCATTACTTACCCTCTGAACGGTATTATATGCCACCCGTGTCACTCACCCACTTTTGTGACAGACTTGTTCAGGATCGGTGCCAGTGATGGATCTAGATCTTCCTGGACGTTCTGTAGAAGTGCTGGGGTCCCAAACTGGATAGCTTGTTCAAGGGTGCGCATGAAATCCGGCGTCTGCAGGTCAATCACTTTAAGCCCCTACATGAAACATAATATACGTTATGGTAAGAACTTACTGTTGATAACAGTTTTTCTCCTAAGTCCACAGGATCCACAGGATAACATTGGGATATGATGACGCGACAGCGGATTTGCACCAATCGGTCAAAGCTTTTCGGCCTCCTCACATGCAACGGGCCCGTCCATATATCCCAGCCTCCTGGCTCAGGCAAATCAGTTGTTTTCCAAAGCTCAAGGCAGGAGCATCATGTAGAGCCCTGATCAGGCGAGAAGAACACACATGCACACTCTTCCGTACAAGAAGGAAGAGGTTAGTGAGTAAAAGGATCCTCAAATCAGGTGCGTCAGGGTGGGATCCCTGTGGAACCTGTGGACTTAGGAGAAATACTGTTATTAACGATAAGTTCTTACCATAACGTATATTTCTCCTGCAAGGTCCACAGGGTATCCACAGGATACATTAGTGTTGGGGGACGCTCCTAATTGGACAGGAGAATCCTTCGCCCGAATTAAGCGTACTGAGAGGCAAAGGTATCCATGGCATAATGTCTAATGAATGTGTTAATGGAAGACCATGTGGCTGCCTTACACATCTGTTCTGCTGAAGCACCACGTTGTGCTGCCCATGATGGACCTACCTTACGAGTTGAGTGAGCAGAGACATTAGCCAGAACAGGGAGATCAGCCTGAGAATATGCTTCTGAAATCGTCATCTGAAGCCACTTTGCCAGTGTCTGCTTATCAGCAGGAAATCCCCTCTTGTGAAATCCGTTGAGAATGAAGAGAGAATCGGTCTTTCTGATGGCACTGGTACGACCCACGTAGATCCTTAAGGCACGGACTACGTCCAAAGATGCATCTCCCGCAGAAAGGCCCGGTACATGGAAAGCCAGGACTACAATTTCTTCATTAAGGTGGAATTTAGACACCCAGATTTAGTTCTGAGAACTGGTCTATCTGGATAATATATCAGAAATGGAGGACGACATAACAATGCCCCTAAATCTGAAACTCTTCTAGCTGAAGCCATGGACAGAAGAAAGAGAACTTTAGCTGTCAACCATTTAAGATCCACTCTTTTAAGTGGCTCAAATGGGGCAACTTGAAGGGCCTTTAGAGCTAAACTTAAGTCCCAAGGCACTGTAGGAGGAACAAAAGGAGGTTGAATGCGCAGCATTCCCTGGAAAAAAGTGCGCACATTCTGTAGGTTGGCAATTTTCTTTTTGAACCATACAGTCAATGCTGACATTTACACTCTCAAGGAAGCCACCTTCAAACCTTTATCCATTCCTGCCTGAAGGAATGCTAGGATTCTGGAAACTCTGAAAGACCTGGGGTCAAATTTCTGGTCACTACACCATTGTCATATTTGGTGATAAACGCGAGCTGAGGAAGGTTTGCTTGCTCTGAGCATAGTTTGATTTACCTGTTGTGAGAATCCTCTTGACTTCAGGATAGAGTTTTCAATAGCCACGCCGGTAAAGACAGTCGATCCAGATGCCTGTGATAAGAAGGACCCTGCGTCGGTAGATCTGGACGTTGAGGTAGTAGGAATGGAGCATCCATCGACATTCTCTGCAGATCTGTGTACCAATGTCTTCTGGGCCAAGCAGGAGCTATTAGTATCACGGCACCCCTTCCATGCTTTATCTTTCTCACCACCCTGGGTAATAAGGTGATTGGAGGAAACACATAAGCCAGATGAAAGTCCCATCTCACCGACAGGGCATCCACAAAGATCACTTTGTGATCCTTTGTTCTTGATCCGTATGCTGGCTCTTTGTGATTCTGACGGGATGCCATGAGATCTATCTCCGGCAACCCCCATCTAACGACCAGGGTCTGGAAGACTTCTGGATGTAGAGCCCATTCGTTTGCATGAATGATGTGCCGACTGAGAAAATCCGCTTCCCAGTTTAGGACTCCTGGAACGAATACTGCGGACACGGCTGGAAGATGAAGTTCTGCTCACTTTAACGTGTGACTTACTTCTTTCATTGCTTTCTGGCTGCAAGTTCCTCCCTGATGGTTGAGGTACGCTACTGCTGTCGCATTGTCCAAGCGGATTTGGACTCGTTTCCCCTGAAGGATGTCCTTTGTCTGATTCAACGCTATGTATATGGCTCGGAGTTCCAATATATTTATTGGTAGACGACTTTTTTCGTTGGTCCACTGCCCCTGGAAGCTATTTCTTCCTGACACTGCTTCCCAGCCCTGAAAGCTGGCATCCGTTGTCAGAATTTCCCAATCTGATATCCAAAAGGGTCTCCCCTTGTCCAGATGGGATGTCTGTAGCCACCAGGCTAATGGCCTTCTTACTTTCTGAGTAAGGACTATAGTCTGTGTTTTTAATGTCTGATGAAAACCATTCCATTTGGTAAGGATCAGATGTTGCAGCGGCCTTGAATGGAGCATACTCTACCATGTCGAATGTGGACACCACCAATCTCATCACAAGCATTGCTGCGTGAATGGGTAACTTCCGACTGAGTAGAAGCTCCTGAATCCTTAACTGAAGTTTGGCTATTTTGTTCAGAGGTAAAATTACTCTCTGAAGGTTTCGAATCCAATACAGCCCCTCCGTGAGTCATCCGCTGTGACGGAACCAGAGACAATTTTGCCCAATTTATGAGCCAACCGTGCTTCTGGAGACACTCTATTGTCTGTTGCAGATGACACAGGAGGAATTGCTTAAATGCAGCTTCGTTCTTCGTCTGCTGAACCACTCTGTCAGTCCCTCCATTGGTAACCAGTATTCTACCGTGTTAAAATAAGAATTTACTTACCGATAATTCTATTTCTCGTAGTCCGTAGTGGATGCTGGGGACTCCGTAAGGACCATGGGGATAGCGGCTCCGCAGGAGACTGGGCACAAAAGTAAAGCTTTAGAACTACCTGGTGTGCACTGGCTCCTCCCCCTATGACCCTCCTCCAAGCCTCAGTTAGGATACTGTGCCCGGACGAGCGTACACAATAAGGAAGGATTTTGAATCCCGGGTAAGACTCATACCAGCCACACCAATCACACCGTATAACTCGTGATCTAAACCCAGTTAACAGCATGATAACAGAGGAGCCTCTAGAAAAGATGGCTCACTACAGCAATAACCCGGTTTTTTGGTAACAATAACTATGTACCAGTATTGCAGACAATCCGCACTTGGGATGGGCGCCCAGCATCCACTACGGACTACGAGAAATAGAATTATCGGTAAGTAAATTCTTATTTTCTCTAACGTCCTAAGTGGATGCTGGGGACTCCGTAAGGACCATGGGGATTATACCAAAGCTCCCAAACGGGCGGGAGAGTGCGGATGACTCTGCAGCACCAAATGAGAGAACTCCAGGTCCTCCTCAGCCAGGGTATCAATTTTGTAGAATTTTACAAACGTATTTGCTCCTGACCAAGTAGCTGCTCGGCAAAGTTGTAAAGCCGAGACCCCTCGGGCAGCCGCCCAAGATGAGCCCACCTTCCTTGTGGAGTGGGCATTTACAGATTTTTGGCTGTGGCAGGCCTGCCACAGAATGTGCAAGCTGAATTGTACTACAAATCCAACGAGCAATAGTCTGCTTAGAAGCAGGAGCACCCAGCTTGTTGGGTGCATACAGGATAAACAGCGAGTCAGATTTTCTGACTCCAGCCGTCCTGGAAACATATATTTTCAGGGCCCTGACAACGTCTAGCAACTTGGAGTCCTCCAAGTCCCTAGTAGCCGCAGGCACCACAATAGGTTGGTTCAGGTGAAACGCTGAAACCACCTTAGGGAGAAACTGAGGACGAGTCCTCAATTCCGCCCTGTCCGAATGGAAAATCAGATAAGGGCTTTTACAGGATAAAGCCGCCAATTCTGACACGCGCCTGGCCCAGGCCAGGGACAACAGCATGACCACTTTCCATGTGAGATATTTTAACTCCACAGATTTAAGTGGTTCAAACCAATGTGACTTTTGGAACCCAAAAACTACATTGAGATCCCAAAGTGCCACTGGAGGCACAAAAGGAGGCTGTATATGCAGTACCCCTTTTACAAACGTCTGAACTTCAGGGACTGAAGCTAGTTCTTTTTGGAAGAAAATTGACAGGGCCGAAATTTGAACCTTAATGGACCCCAATTTCAGGCCCATAGACACTCCTGTTTGCAGGAAATGTAGGAATCGACCCAGTTGAATTTCCTCCGTCGGGCCTTACTGGCCTCGCACCACGCAACATATTTTCGCCAAATGCGGTGATAATGTTTTGCGGTTACATCCTTCCTGGCTTTGATCAGGATAGGGATGACTTCATCCGGAATGCCGTTTTTCCTTCAGGATCCGGCGTTCAACCGCCATGCCGTCAAACGCAGCCGCGGTAAGTCTTGGAACAGACAGGGTCCTTGCTGGAGCAGGTCCCTTCTTAGAGGTAGAGGCCACGGATCCTCCGTGAGCATCTCTTGAAGTTCCGGTTACCAAGTCCTTCTTGGCCAATCCGGAGCCACGAATATAGTGCTTACTCCTCTCCATCTTATCAATCTCAGTACCTTGGGTATGAGAGGCAGAGGAGGGAACATATACACTGACTGGTACACCCACGGTGTTACCAGAGCGTCTACAGCTATTGCCTGAGGGTCCCTTGACCTGGCGCAATACCTGTCGAGTTTTTCCCAACGGTTTATAATCATGTGGAAGACTTCTGGGTGAAGTCTCCACTCTCCCGGGTGGAGGTCGTGTCTGCTGAGGAAGTCTGCTTCCCAGTTGTCCACTCCCGGAATGAATACTGCTGACAGTGCTATCACATGATTTTCCGCCCAGCGAAGAATCCTTGCAGCTTCTGCCATTGCCCTCCTGCTTCTTGTGCCACCCTGTCTGTTTACGTGGGTGACTGCCGTGATGTTGTCCGACTGGATCAACACCAGCTGACCTTGAAGCAGAGGTCTTGCTAAGCTTAGAGCATTGTAAATGGCCCTTAGCTTCAGGATATTTATGTGAAGTGATGTCTCCAGGCTTGACCATAAGCCCTGGAAATTCCTTCCCTGTGTGACTGCTCCCCAGCCTCGCAGGCTGGCATCCGTGGTCACCAGGACCCAGTCCTGAATGCCGAATCTGCGGCCCTCTAGAAGATGAGCACTCTGCAACCACCACAGGAGGGACACCCTTGTCCTTGGTGACAGGGTTATCCGCTGATGCATCTGAAGATGCGACCCGGACCATTTGTCCAGCAGGTCCCACTGGAAAGTTCTTGCGTGGAATATGCCGAATGGGATTGCTTCGTAGGAAGCCACCATTTTACCCAGAACCCTTGTGCATTGATGCACTGAGAGTTGGCTCGGTTTTAGGAGGTTCCTGACTAGCTCGGATAACTCCCTGGCTTTCTCCTCCGGGAGAAACACCTTTTTCTGGACTGTGTCCAGGATCATCCCTAGGAACAGAAGACGAGTCGTCGGAACCAGCTGCGATTTTGGAATATTGAGAATCCAATCGTGCTGCCGCAACACTACCTGAGATAGTGCTACACCGACCTCCAACTGTTCCCTGGATCTTACCCTTATCAGGGAATCGTCCAAGTAAGGGATAACTAAAATTCCCTTCCTTCGAAGGAATATCATCATTTCGGCCATTACCTTGGTAAAGACCCGGGGTGCCGTGGACCATCCATACGGCAGCGTCTGAACTGATAGTGACAGTTCTGTACCATAAACCTGAGGTACCCTTGGTGAGAAGGGTAAATTGGGACATGAAGGTAAGCATCCTTGATGTCCCGAGACATCATGTAGTCCCCTTCTTCCAGGTTCGCAATCACTGCTCTGAGTGACTCAATCTTGAATTTGAACCTCTGTATGTAAGTGTTCAAAGATTTTAGATTTAGAATCGGTCTCACCGAGCCGTCCGGCTTCGGTACCACAACAGTGTGGAATAATACCCCGTTCCCTGTTGCAGGAGGGGTACCTTGATTATCACCTGCTGGGAATACAGCTTGTGAATGGCTTCCAAAACTGTCTCCCTGTCAGAAGGAGACATCGGTAAAGCCGACTTTAGGAAACGGCGAGGGGGAGACGTCTCGAATTCCAATTTGTACCCCTGAGATATCACCTGAAGGATCCAGGGGTCTACTTGCGAGTGAGCCCACTGCGCGCTGAAATTCATTGAGACGGGCCCCCCACCGTGCCTGATTCTGCTTGTAAAGCCCCAGCGTCATACTGAGGGCTTGGCAGAGGCGGGAGAGGGTTTCTGTTCCTGGGAACTGGCTGATTTCTGCAGCCTTTTTCCTCTCCCTCTGTCACGGGGCAGAAATGAGGAACCTTTTGCCCGCTTGTCCACGAAAAGACTGCGCCTGATAATACGGCGTCTTCTCATGTTGAGAGGCGACCTGGGGTACAAACGTGGATTTCCCAGCTGTTGCCGTGGCCACCAGGTCTGAAAGACCGACCCCAAATAACTCCTCCCCTTAATAAGGCAATACTTCCAAATGCCGTTTGGAATCCGCATCACCTGACCACTGTCGTGTCCATAACCCTCTACTGGTAGAAATGGACAACGCACTTAGACTTGATGCCAGTCGGCAAATATTCCGCTGTGCATCACGCATATATAGAAATGCATCTTTCAAATGCTCTATAGGCAATAATATACTGTCCCTATCTAGGGTATCAATATTTTCAGTCAGGGAATCCGACCACGCCAACCCAGCACTGCACATCCAGGCTGAGGCGATTGCTGGTCGCAGTATAACACCAGTATGTGTGTAAATACATTTTAGGATACCCTCCTGCTTTCTATCAGCAGGATCCTTAAGGGCGGCCATCTCAGGAGAGGGTAGAGCCCTTGTTCTTACAAGCGTGTGAGCGCTTTATCCACCCTAGGGGGTGTTTCCCAACGCACCCTAACCTCTGGCGGGAAAGGATATAATGCCAATAACATTTTAGAAATTATCAGTTGTTATCGGGGGAAACCCACGCATCATCACACACCTCATTTCATTTCTCAGATTCAGGAAAACTACAGGTAGTTTTTCCTCACCGAACATAATACCCCTTTTTGGTGGTACTCGTATTATCAGAAATGTGTAAAACATTTTTCATTGCCTCAATCATGTAACGTGTGGCCCTACTGGAAGTCACATTTGTCTCTTCACCGTCGACACTGGAGTCAGTATCCGTGTCGGCGTCTATATCTGCCATCTGAGGTAACGGGCGCTTTAGAGCCCCTGACGGCCTATGAGACGTCTGGACAGGCACAAGCTGAGTAGCCGGCTGTCTCATGTCAACCACTGTCTTTTATACAGAGCTGACACTGTCACGTAATTCCTTCCAACAGTTCATCCACTCAGGTGTCGACCCCCTAGGGGGTGACATCACTATTACAGGCAATCTGCTCCGTCTCCACATCATTTTTCTCCTCATACATGTCGACACAAACGTACCGACACACAGCACACACACAGGGAATGCTCTGATAGAGGACAGGACCCCACTAGCCCTTTGGGGAGACAGAGGGAGAGTTTGCCAGCACACACCAGAGCGCTATATATATACAGGGATAACCTTATATAAGTGTTTTTCCCCTTATAGCTGCTGTATTGTTAATACTGCGCCTAATTAGTGCCCCCCTCTCTTTTTTAACCCTTTCTGTAGTGTAGTGACTGCAGGGGAGAGCCAGGGGAGCTTCCCTCCAACTGAGCTGTGAGGGAAAATGGCGCCAGTGTGCTGAGGAGATAGGCTCCGCCCCTTTTTCGCGGACTTTTCTCCTGCTTTTTTATGGATTCTGGCAGGGGTTAAAATTCATCCATATAGCCCTGGGGGCTATATGTGATGTATTTTCGCCAGCCAAGGTGTTTTTATTGCTGCTCAGGACGCCCCCCCCTAGCGCCCTGCACCCTCAGTGACCTCAGTGTGCTGAGGAGCAATGGCGCACAGCTGCAGTGCTGTGCGCTACCTTGGTGAAGACAGGACGTCTTCTGCCGCCGATTTTCCGGACCTCTTCTGTCTTCTGGCTCTGTAAGGGGGCCGGCGGCGCGGCTCTGGGACCCATCCATGGCTGGGCCTGTGATCGTCCCTCTGGAGCTAATGTCCAGTAGCCTAAGAAGCCCAATCCACTCTGCACGCAGGTGAGTTCGCTTCTTCTCCCCTTAGTCCCTCGATGCAGTGAGCCTGTTGCCAGCAGGTCTCACTGAAAATAAAAAATCTAAAACTAAACTTTTCACTAAGCAGCTCAGGAGAGCCACCTAGTGGGCACCCTTCTCGTTCGGGCACAAAAATCTAACTGAGGCTTGGAGGAGGGTCATAGGGGGAGGAGCCAGTGCACACCAGGTAGTTCTAAAGCTTTACTTTTGTGCCCAGTCTCCTGCGGAGCCGCTATCCCCATGGTCCTTACGGAGTCCCCAGCATCCACTTAGGACGTTAGAGAAATATAAAATACTTTTACTTACATACAAGGCTATTAACCAAACTGCACCATCATACATCTCCTCACTCATCTCAAAATATCTCCCTACCCGACCTCTCCGCTCTGCACAAGATCTGAGTCTCTCATCCACGCGTATTACCTGTTCCCACTCAAAATTACAGGACTATACCCGGGCTTCACCCACTCTGTGGAATGCCCTCCCACGCACAATAAGACTTTCCTCTAGTCTCCAAACCTTTAAACGTTCCCTGAAAACTCACCTCTTCAGGCAAGCCTATCAAATTCCAGACCCACCCACATAACCTTCAGTGCTTCCCTATCCAGTTACATCCCCTCTGTACAGTATACATAACCTCACATATTTTGCCTTCCAACATTGCTGGATGATCATATCATACAACCCATTAAGAACCTTTGCAATCTGGTGGACCATTATGCAAGAGGTAGCATCTATCCTTGTGTATCAATGCCTATTTCCCTATAGAGTGTAAGCTTGTGAGCAGGGCCTTCCTACCTCTATGTCAGTCTGTTTTACCCAGTTTTATTCTATTACTGTTGTTCTAATTGTAAAGCTCAACGGAATATGCTGCGCTATATTAGAAACTGCTAATAAATAATAAATAAATTCCTGAGACTGTGCCGGGATTAAAAGATCGTCGAGGTATGGAAAAATTCTTATCCCCTGCTGGCGGAGATAAGTTGCCATTACCACCATAATTTTGGTAAATACTCTGGGAGCTGTGGTCAATCCGAATAGTAGGGCCTGGAACTGAAAATGCTGTTGGAGGATAGCGAACCTGAGATAGCCCTGCCCCTTCAGCGCTATAGGAACATGTAGGTAAGCATCCTGTATATCCAGAGACACCATAAAATCTCCTGGCTCCATGGCCAAAATGATGGAACGAAAAGATTCCATATGAAAACGAGGTACCCAAATGTATTTGTTCAGCATTTTTAGATTGAGTATGGGCCGGAACGACCCATTTGGCTTCTGGACTAGAAACAGGTTGGAGTAGAAACCCTGTCCTCGTTGTGCAGGAGGAACCGGATTGATTACTCCTGACTGAAGCAATTTCTGAACTGCCTCTTGCAAAGCCCTGGCATTCGTCTCTACCAAAGACAGGCTGATACAAAAAAACCTTTGAGGAGGGTTTTTCCTGAAAGCAAAGGCATAATCGTGAGATACCGCTTCTTGCACCCAGGCAAGAAGCGGCTACTGCTGAAACGGATACTTGAGAGGCAATGGTAACCATGGCCCTCATTCCGAGTTGATCGGTCGCAAGGCGAGTTTAGCAGAGTTACACACGCTAAGCCGCCGCCTACTGGGAGTGAATCTTAGCTTCTTAAAATTGCGACCGATGTATTCGCAATAATGCGATTACTAACTACTTAGCAGTTTCAGAGTAGCTCCAGACTTACTCTGCCTGTGCGATCAGTTCAGTGCTTGTCGTTCCTGTTTGACGTCACAAACACACCCAGCGTTCGCCCAGGCACTCCCACCGTTTCTCCGGCCACTCCTGCGTTTTTTCCGGAAACGGTAGCGTTTTCAGCCACACGCCCCTGAAACGCCGTGTTTCCGCCCAGTAACACCCATTTCCTGTCAATCACATTACGATCGCCGGAGCGATGAAAAAGCCGTGAGTAAAATTACTTTCTACATAGCAAAGTTACTTGGCGCAGTCGCAGTGCGAACATTGCGCATGCGTACTAAGCGGATTTTCATTGCGATGCGATGAAAAATACCGAGCGAACAACTCGGAATGAGGGCCCATATCCAATGCTGCTTCTTCTAAGAATATTGCAGCCTGTTTAATATGTGCATCAAGGGATTTTTGCTCTCTAGATGTCATTGAAGTTTTCCCTTCCAATGCATCCGCCCAGGCCGCCACTGCTTTAGCCATCCAGGCTGAAGCCATGGCAGGTCTATTGATTGCCCCACACATGGAAAAAATTTCTTTTTTAGCAAACCATCCACTCTCCTATCCATGACATCATTTAATGATGCTGAAGGCAGAGGTAATGTAGAATTTCCGCACTAATCGAAAAATATGCATTTCTACTTTAGGGGCCACCTCCCTCTTTAAACAGTCCCTAGCCGGAAGAGGATAATTGGAACTCCATTTCCTAGGAACTCTAAATTTCTTACTGGGCGTAGCCCAAGCCTCTTCCATAATTTCCGTCAGCTGTTCTGATCCAGGAAACTCAGTCTTAACTGTTTTGGGACGTTTAAATAAAGGTGCCTTGGATTTTAACACAGGCTCTGCTGATTCTTCTCTGGACAGAATGGCTTTCATTGCAATAATCAACTCAGATATGTCCACTGATCTGAGACCTTCTTCCTCATCTTCATATGCATAACCAGATTGTTAAGAGTCTTCTTCCTCTGATGAATCCTCATCTGAAACATGTGTAAACTGTGAAGATGTTGTTTTGGGTCTATGTGATTTACTTACCACTGGCTTTTCAGCCTGCTTTTGTTGAGAGGCTATTGCTTCCCCTGCTGGAAATGAAAAAACGCTGGTGGAACGCTGCACATAAGGGTTAATAGTGTAACCTATCCCTTGTACAGAAGTTGGAATTATCCACTCAGCTATGCTGGATAATGTCTGTGCAAACATAGCCCATGGGGGATCAACTTGCACCTGCGTCTGCCTTTAATTTTTTCAAGAGACTTTGGTGAAAGCTAAAACAATTTACACACAACCCATCCTGAAACAGATTCTGAGAAGTTAACCCAGCTTTGCATGACAAACATGAAATGAGTGTTGGTGCTGCTGGAGTGTATTTTCCTCACCCTTGCCGCTCTTAGACGTGATAAATAATCAGACACTTACACAGTGTACAACACAATTTGTGACTGTAATCACTTTAAGCTGTGTTAAAGTGACATACAATCCGACCCTACCCTGCTATGCACCAGCATTGAGGATCGGAATAGATAGAGTTAAAACTGACAGAATTATAGCAAAGTCAGCAATCAAACTAGCAGTCAGTCACAGGTTATACATTAGGATAATAAGCAATATGAGCACATAATCAACTACAGATACATTTCAAGTATATAGGAGAAACATATTATTACTGCATTACTTTATAAAAGTTTGAACCGTATTAACATAGTAACATAGTATCTGAGGTTGAAAAAAGACAATTGTCCATCGAGTTCAACCTATTTGTGGTGTCCTATGCATGATGATTTGACTAAAATTTCTGACTGATGCTGCTGTCAGCCATTGCATTTTATCCCTATTTATAGTAACTATAATGCATGACTATGCACCATACCCCTGGATATCCTTATCCAATAGGAATTTATCTAACCCATTCTTAAAGGTGTTGACAGATTCCGCCATTACAACTCCCTCGGGCAGGGAATTCCAAACACGTATTGTCCTTACCGTGAAAAAGCCTTTACGCCGTATTGTGCGGAATCTCCTTTCCTCTAACCTGAGCGAGTGTCCACGAGTCCTCTGTGTTGATCTAACCAAAAACAGGTCCCGCGCAAGCTCTGTGTATTGTCCCCTTATATATTTGTAGATGTTGATCATATCCCCTCTTAGTCTCCGCTTTTCCAATGTAAACATGCCTAGTCTTTCAAGCCTTTCCTTGTATTCCATCGTCTCCATGCCCTTAATTAGTTTGGTCGCCCTCCTCTGTACCTTTTCAAGCTCCAGGATATCCAGGTATTCAGACGCATAGCGAAAGAAACCACAGTAATATTATCAGACTCATATGCATTATGCACTTATCCAACTATTCATACTCAAAAGGTAGATAGAGACTAAGTGCTGTATAATCCATACTCAGTAGAGTGGGATACATGGAGACTTACCCCGCTTCCAGGATCGATCAATACGTTTGAGAACGCTGAGTGGATCCAGATGCTATTAGTGTACACCACTGCTCCGTGAACCTATAGTGAACACAGACGTCCAAGTGAACACTGACGCACCAGTCACACAGCCGCCTATGCTGCGACTGGGTTCCTTAGTACACAGCGTTTCGGACGGAAGCGGGAAAACAGTTCATGGCGGGAGACTCGGAGGAAACTGGTCATGAAACGGGGGGAGGGGCGACCAGGGGAGCATCTAACTCCCCACTGCTGACATCAACCCTATGGATTGCGGCCTCATACTACCCCTGGAGCCTAAGATCCCTAGGGCCTAGCACTGGTGCACCCAAGGTGGCAGCTGCGTCAGCGACTGTTTCGTAGTCTCCTCCCAAACAGTGCGGCTGTGTCCGTGTTACCCCTCTAAGCGGAACCGATGCCTTACCTTCTCCCCGTGCTCCGGCCACAGCCTGGTAACGTCTGCTGTCTGCTGGACCTGCTAGTTTTATCCGACACAGACGGCTGCCGGAACAGCACTGTACTCGTGGGTAAGCGTTTTCGCGACCCAGCGGAGAGTTGTTGGAGCGACTCTCTCTTAGGTACGTATAAGACGCTGTTTAGAAAGATCACTCAGAAAAAATAGTAAGACTATAAAAATAAAATAAGAAAGCTTAGGACTGCTAAAAACCAGCAGCCCTCTGACCATGGTCCGGCTCCTGCCGTAACAAACAAAAAACTGATTTGCCTGAGCCAGGAGGCGGGGATATATGGACGGGCCCGCTGAATGCTGGGAGGCCAAAAAGATTTGACCGTTTGGTGCAGATTCGATGTCGCTCCAACATATCCCAATGTTATCCTGTGGATAAACTGTGGACCCTGCAAGAGAAATCAAAATAGTTATTCAATAATTTCCAAATGATAACCAAACCAGGACAGGTGAGGAATGGCCAGTCTTACCTGAGCAGACTCCATGCTTTTAATCCATTTAGTGGCTTGTCCCTGCGGATCTACCATCAGTGGCCACCTAAACAAAGGTGACATTGTATGTCAAAGCTGGAAGTGTGACAGAGATCTGACTAGAGACAGGCAGAAAGCTGGAAGTGTGACTGAGCACTGACTAGAGACAGGCAGAATGCTGGAAGTGTGACTGAGCACTGACTAGAGACAGGCAGAGAGCTGGAAGTGTGAATGAGCACTGACTAGAGACAGGCAGAGAGCTGGAAGTGTGACTGAGCACTGACTAGAGACAGGCAGAGAGCTGGAAGTGTGACTGAGCACTGACTAGAGACAGGCAGAGAGCTGGAAGTGTGACTGAGCACTGACTAGAGACATGCAGAATGCTGGAAGTGTGACTGAGCACTGACTAGAGACAGGCAGAAAGCTGGAAGTGTGACTGAGATCTGACTAGAGACAGGCAGAAAGCTGGAAGTGTGACTGAGCACTGACTAGAGACAGGCAGAGAGCTGGAAGTGTGAATGAGCACTGACTAGAGACAGGCAGAGAGCTGGAAGTGTGACTGAGCACTGACTAGAGACAGGCAGAAAGCTGGAAGTGTGACTGAGCACTGACTAGAGACAGGCAGAAAGCTGGAAGTGTGACTGAGCACTGACTAGAGACAGGCAGAAAGCTGGAAGTGTGACTGAGCACTGATTAGAGACATGCAGAAAGCTGGAAGTGTGACTGAGCACTGACTAGAGATCGACAGAAAGCTGGAAGTGTGACTGAGCACTGACTAGAGACAGGCAGAATGCTGGAAGTGTGACTGAGCACTGATTAGAGACATGCAGAAAGCTGGAAGTGTGACTGAGCACTGATTAGAGATATGCAGAAAGCTGGACGTGTGACTGTGCACTGACTAGAGACAGGCAGAATGCTGGAAGTGTGACTGAGCACTGACTAGAGACCGACAGAAAGCTGTAGGTATGACTGAGCACTGACTAGAGACAGGCAGAAAGCTGGAAGTGTGAATGAGCACTGACTAGAGACAGGCAGAAAGCTGGAAGTGTGAATGAGCACTGACTAGAGACAGGCAGAAAGCTGGAAGTGTGAATGAGCACTGACTAGAGACAGGCAGAAAGCTGGAAATGTGACTGAGCACTGACTAGAGACAGGCAGAAAGCTGGAAGTGTGACTGAGCACTGAATAGAGACAGGCAGAAAGCTGGAAGTGTGACTGAGCACTGACTAGAGACAGGCAGAATGCTGGAAGTGTGACTGAGCACTGACTAGAGACAGGCAGAAAGCTGGAAGTGTGACTGGGCACTGATTAGAGACAGGCAGAGAGCTGGAAGTGTGACTGAGCACTAACTAGAGACAGACAGAAAGCTGGAAGTGTGACTGAGCACTGACTAGAGACAGGCAGAGAGCTGGAAGTGTGACTGAGCACTGACTAGAGACAGGCAGAAAGCTGGAAGTGTGACTGAGCACTGACTAGAGACAGGCAGAAAGCTGGAAGTGTGACTGAGCACTGACTAGAGACATGCAGAAAGCTGGAAGTGTGACTGAGCACTGATTAGAGACATGCAGAAAGCTGGAAGTGTGACTGAGCACTGATTAGAGACATGCAGAAAGCTGGACATGTGACTGTGCACTGACTAGAGACAGGCAGAAAGCTGGAAGTGTGAATGAGCACTGACTAGAGACAGGCAGAAAGCTGGAAGTGTGAATGAGCACTGACTAGAGACAGGCAGAAAGCTGGAAGTGTGACTGAGCATTGACTAGAGACAGGCAGAAAGCTGGAAATGTGACTGAGCACTGACTAGAGACAGGCAGAAAGCTGGAAGTGTGACTGAGCACTGACTAGAGACAAAGCGTATGCTGGAAGTGTGACTGAGCACTGACTAGAGACAAAGCGTATGCTGGAAGGGTGACTGAGCACTGACTAGAGACAAAGCGTATGCTGGAAGGGTGACTGAGCACTGACTAGAGACAAAGCGTATGCTGGAAGTGTGACTGAGCACTGACTAGAGACAAAGCGTATGCTGGAAGGGTGACTGAGCACTGACTAGAGACAAAGCGTATGCTGGAAGTGTGACTGAGCACTGACTAGAGACAAAGCGTATGCTGGAAGTGTGACTGAGCAGTGACTATAGACAAAGGGTATGCTGGAAGGGTGACTGAGCACTGACTAGAGACAAAGCATATACTGGAAGTATGAATGAGTACTGACTAGAGACAAAGCGTATGCTGGAAGTGTGACTGAGCACTGACTAGAGACAAAGCGTATGATGGAAGTGTGACTGAGCACTGACTAGAGACAAAGCGTATGCTGGAAGTGTGACTGAGCACTGACTAGAGACAAAGCGTATGCTGGAAGTGTGACTGAGCACTGACTAGAGACAAAGCGTATGATGGAAGTGTGACTGAGCACTGACTAGAGACAAAGCGTATGCTGGAAGTGTGACTGAGCACTGACTAGAGACAAAGCGTATGATGGAAGTGTGACTGAGCACTGACTAGAGACAAAGCGTATGATGGAAGTGTGACTGAGCACTGACTAGAGACAAAGCGTATGCTGGAAGTGTGACTGAGCACTGACTAGAGACAAAGCGTATGATGGAAGTGTGACTGAGCATTGACTAGAGACAAAGCGTATGCTGGAAGGGTGACTGTGAGCACTGACTAGAGACAAAGCGTATGCTGGAAGGGTGACTGAGCACTGACTACAGACAAAGCGTATGCTGGAAGGGTGACTGAGCACTGACTAGAGACAAAGCGTATGCTGGAAGGATGACTGGGCACTGACTAGAGATAAGTAGGAAACTGGCTGTTGGTCAGTAACATTTCCTCATGTAGTGTGATGGCTGCATACAGTGCGTGAGAGGACTGCGGGTAGGGGATTGTTTACCTGTTCCCCCGTGTGACGATGACTCCATTGTCACTGGAAAAGCTGTCCGAGGGCAGGCCTTGCAATTTCCACTCTCGTACCATGGTGGGGCTGGACAGGAAGGTAGTCAGAGAAAACTGTGGAGAGCAGGGAACCAACATCTCCCGCACCTGGAACCAACAGAAATGTCCCGTTTAACTCTGAGTATTCACACAGATTGTGTAGGTGGTACAGTGATAAATTCACCAGTGGATAGGTGTAAGTGGGGGTGTGGAGGACAGTGGATGAATTCACCAGTGGATCAGTGTAAGTGGGGGTGTGGAGGACAGTGGATGAATTCACCAGTGGATAGGTGTAAGTGGGGGTGTGGAGGACAGTGGATGAATTCACCAGTGAATAGGTGTAAGTGGGGGGGTGACGGACATTGGATGAATTCACCAGTGGATAGGTGTAAGTGGGAGTGTGGTGGACAGTGGATGAATTCACCAGTGGATAGGTGTAAGTGGGAGTGTGGTGGACAGTGGATGAATTCACCAGTGGATAGGTGTAAGTGGGGGTGTGGAGGACAGTGGATGAATTCACCAGTGGATAGGTGTAAGTGGGGGGGGGGGGGTGACGGACAGTGGATGAATTTACCAGTGGTTTGGTGTAAATGGGGGTGTGGTGGACAGTGGATGAATTCACCAGTGGATCAGTGTAAGTGGGGGGGTGGTGGACAATGGATGGATTTACAATTGGATGGGTGTAAGTGGGGGTGTGGTGGACAGTGGATGAATTCACCAGTGGATAGGTGTAAGTGGGGGTGTGGAGGACAGTGGATGAATTCACCAGTGGATAGGTGTAAGTGGGGGGGTGACGGACAGTGGATGAATTCACCAGTGGATTGGTGTAAATGGGGGTGTGGTGGACAGTTCATGAATTCACCAGTGGATCGGTGTAAGTGGGGGTGTGGACAGTGGATGAATTCACCAGTGGATCAGGGTAAGTAGGGGTGTGGTGGACAGTGGATGAATTCACCAGTGGATAGGTGTGATAGGTGTAAGTGGGGGAGTGGAGGAAAGTGGATGAATTCACCAGTGGATAGGTGTAAGTGGGGGGGTGACGGACAGTGGATGAATTCACCAGTGGATAGGTTTAAGTGGGGGTGTGGAGGACAGTGGATGAATTCACCAGTGGATAGGTGTTAGTGGGGGTGTGGTGGACAGTGGATGAATTCATCAGTGGATAGGTGTAAGTGGGGGTGTGACGGGCAGTGGATGAATTCACCAGTGGATATGTGTAAGTGGGGGTGTGAAAGACAGTGGATGAATTCACCAGTGGATAGGTGTAAGTGAGGGTGTGGCGGACAGTGGATGCATTCACTAGTGGATCAGTGTAAGTGGGGGTGTGGTGGACAGTGGATGAATTCACCAGTGGATAGGTGTAAGTGTTGGTGTGACGGACAGTGGATGAATTCACCAGTGGATAAGTGTAAGTGGGGGTGTGACGGACAGTGGATGAATTCACCAGTGGATATGTGTAACTGGGGGTGTGACGGACAGTGGATGAATTCACCAGTGGATAGGTGTAAGTGGGGGTGTGGAGGACAGTGGATTAATTCACCAGTGGATCAGTGTAAATGGGGGTGTGGTGGACAGTGGATTAATTCACCAGTGGATCAGTATAAGCGGGGGTGGAGGACAGTAGATGAATTCACCAGTGGATTGGTGTATGTGGGGGTGTGGTGGACAGTGGATTAATTAACCAGTGGATCAATGTTAGTGGGGGCGTGGTGGACAGTAGATTAATTCACCAGTGAATCAGTGTAAGTGGGGTGTGATGGACAGTGGATGAATTCACCAGTGGATCGGTGGAAGTGGGGGTGTGGTGGACAGTGTATGAATTCACCAGTGGATTGGTGTAAATGGGGGTGTGGTGGGCAGTGGATGAATTCACCAGTGGATCAGTGTAAGTGGGGGTGTGGTGGACAATGGATGAATTTACAAGTGGATAGGTGTAAGTGGGGGTGTGGTGGACAGTGGATGAATTCACCAGTGGATAGGTGTAAGTGGGGTGTCGTGGACAGTGGATGAATTCACCAGTGGATCAGTGTAAGTGGGGGTGTGGGGGACAGTGGATGAATTCACCAGTGGATCAGTGTAAGTGGGGGTGTGGTGGACAGTAGATTAATTCACCAGTGGATAGGTGTAAGTGGGGGTGTAGAGGACAGTGGATGAATTCACCAGTGGATATGTGTAAGTAGGGGTATGGTTGACAGTGGATTAATTCCCCAGTGGATAGGTGTAAGTGGGGGTGTGGTGGACAGTGGATGACTTCACAAGTGGATCGGTGTAAGTGGGTGTGTGTTGGACAGTGGATGAATTCACCAGTGAATCGGTGTAAGTGGGGACGTGTTGGATAGTGGATGAATTCACTAGTGGATCAGTGTAAGTGGGGGTGTGGAGGACAGTGGATGAATTCACCAGTGGATCAGTGTAAGTGGGGGTGTGGGGGACAGTGGATGAATTCACCAGTGGATCGGTGTAAGTGGGGGGGTGGTGGACAGTGGATTAATTCACCAGTGGATAGGTGTAAGTGGGGGTGTGGCGGACAGTTGATGAATTCACCAGTGGATAGGTGTAAGTGGGGGTGTGGCGGACAGTTGATGAATTCACCAGTGGATCGGTGTAAGTGGGGGTGTGGACAGTGGATGAATTCACCAGTGGATCAGGGTAAGTAGGGGTGTGGTGGACAGTGGATGAATTCACCAGTGGATTGGTGTAAGTGGGGGTGTGGTGGACAGTGGATGAATTCACCAGTGGATCAGTGTTAGTGGGGGTGAATAGGACAGTGGATGAATTCACCAGTGGATTGGTTACATGGTTCTGGAGAGGCCTTTACCACAACAGTCTATATAGGCACAAATCACCTCATTGGTCCAGATGCTCAAGATTCCCTTACGGTAGCTGGAGAGGAAGGGGCCCATGTACGACAGGAAGGCCGAGGCAAGGAGACAGTCGCCAACTAGGAAGCCCAGGTCTTGCTCTAGACCCTGCATGGGAGAGTGGTAAGTTATTATTATGGGAAAAGCCTTACACAGTAACACTCAGCATACGTAGAGTAAGAAGATACAAGACTGACCTTCACCGTCTCCTCCCAGCGAGATTTCTCCCCAGCCAGTCCTGTCACCAGTGTCCCCGCTCTCTGTAGCTTCACCTCCATCAGTTCAGCCTCTTCTCTGAGCTGCTCCTTCTGTGCCAGCTTCTCATCGTACTGCATCTTCAGCTGCTCCAACCGCTCACCCACCTGTGACACACACAGCCTGGTAAGTACATGCCCAGCGAAGGATTAAGCGGCCTGGTGCTCAAATTAGCTGGGACAGGAGATACAAAGACTGGTGACTACTTACCCGGCAGAGGGTGTGCACAGCCCGACACTACAGGCAGACGTTTGACCCCACTACCTGGTCTCAGCCACACACCGCACTTTAGTAATACTTGTATTGAGTTAGCAAGCTTTTTAGACGTGCGCCATGTTACTGTACCTCTCTCAGCTTATTCTGAGCTTCTGCCAGCGACGCCTGTTTCTCTGCCAGCTGTGCCATTGCCGCATTCATACGAGCACGTTTTGGTTCCACCACGCGGAAAATACGACCGTACATCTATTAAGAGGGAAAGATCAGGGCTCAGGAGGTCTCACAAGCGAATCTACAAACCCTGCTAGGCCTAAAAACCTCAACCATGTGGTTCCCATTCATTCATGATAATGTGTCTACCTCCATAGCCCGCACCCACATGCAGAGAGACCGGGCAGCCAGAGACACTCGGCCAACAATGTCTGGAAAGAAATCTGTCAGGACACAGTACTGTCCAATCTTCTTCAGGATCCTCTCCGAGATATTGTCCTTGTCAAAGTTAATGAGCTGTTTGATGAAGTTGGGCTCTCCTGAGGATTGATGGAACACACACATGGTAAGCAGATTCATACCTTCACTCTCCCTTCATCGGCAAATGTCTCCTCAGTAGCTAAACCCCATCCTATTCCCACTCCTCCCCAGACTCTCTGCTCTTCCCGTCTCACCTAGCTGTCTTTTGGCCTCGGCCCAGGTGGGCTCATTTCCTCTCAGGATCATGACAGCCTGCATTACAGTCTCAACCAGGGCTGGAGGGCGTCCATAAGCCTTGATCTCACTCAGGTCCTTCTTGTTCAGTGTCTCCAGGGCCTATGGGGAGAAAGTACAGAGTGTTATCAGACTCCCAGTTTCCTTGGGAAGAGGGAGGGTTAGCGCTGGGAATATGGGAATAACGTTCAGGGGATCTCACAAGTGAAGAGTTAGAGTGAAGGTGGGGTTTCTTGTGGTGATCTTGTAGTGTTCAGTAGGGTGGGAGTAGTAGACATTTACGGGGATGGAAGGGGAGAATGTCAAAACAGGAATTGGAATTTTACTAGAAGGAAGAGGAAGAGAAAGAAGAAAAGCAAGAGGAACAAGAAGAGGAGGGGGAGGAAGCAGAAGAAAAATAGGAGGAGTACGAGGAGGAGGAGCAAGAAGAGGAAGAGGGAGAAGCAGAAATCAGGTTTGTTACCCTCATGGCCTCCTCTAGAGCAGGAAGAGCTTCCTCCAGGTCTTTCTGAGCATTATCTGCCAGAGCTTTGCACTTTATCTCTTCGGCTCCGATCTTCTCACTGTGAGCTGTCACCATCTGAAAAAGAAATTGACAATGAAAGAAAACTATTTAGTATTTTAAAGACACAGAAGAAAATGAGTGAGGGAAAACAATCACAGGTAATGACTGTTGAGACCTGTGCCAGGAAACAGCTCCATAGTTGGGAAGACATGAAGAAAGTAGAACAATGGTTGGAGTTGCAAATGAAGACAATGGCCAAGATGGTATACACCTAGCTCTCTACTGATAAAAGCAAACCTTCTGCTGCTCATCGGCTTCTCTCCGCTGGTGGACTATAATGACCAGGTACTCCTCACACTGCTTCTGGAATTCAGCCACTTTACTTCTGGCGATTGCAAGCTGCTCCGACATCTTCTCCACCTTCTCCCGAGTCTCGTCAATCTTAAAGAGTCCGTTCCGCAACTTTGACGCCTTCTCGCCCAACTCTGAGCGTTTCTCATTCAGGAGCCTGAGTGCGGACACAGGACACATACCTGTAGGTACGCCGCTATACTGAAATTTTCTGGAGAATACTACTGAAGTGTCATCACATACCTTTTATATCGGGATACCACCTCCAGGTAGCTGGTTGGCGTGATATAATTCTGCCTCCTCAGTTCCATTTTCATCTTGTGCGAATATTCTGCTACAGAGCGGTGCATTGTGACAAAGATTCGGGCCACTTTCCCATTGATCTGCGGTGAGGGCACGGGGACAGGGGTCAGGACACAGAATAGAATACAGGATGCAGGGGACAGGAACAGCCAATCAGAGAGAGAGAGGCAACAAAACCTTTCAAGGATGGTGGAAGAGTAGAGGTTACAGGAGAACATGAAGGCGATGCGGAAGAGCTTTCAGGAGATGTACAATAGTTGGCGTAGAGTGACTCCAAGGGGCATTCCATTGGCCTAGGCACCAGACTCACCTCTTCCATGCTTCCGAGATCGGCTCCCTCCAGATATCTCTCCGCAACCTCCAGCAAGGCCTCTTCAGGCCACTCAGAGAACCAGTCAATGGTCGTGCAGTTAACAAGAGCTGGGTATTGGCGAATTCGATTCCTGCAGCAAATTGAGATAAAGGCGTGAAGCAGAATTGGAGGGCATGGAGCAAGCAGCGCCGCGGCTGTGGAGAGTCCTTCTCCGGCCTTTCCCCATGCTCCTGATGTCTAGGAATTATGATTACTGGGCAGAGAGTAGACATATTGAAGTGGACCTTCAATTACCGCAAAGCGTGCGCACCCATGCTCTATGTGCCTCCTCCTCTGCAAACTACAAGCACACGGCGGTGTGTGGAGAGGTACATTGGGCACAAGTCTAGACATCACATGAAGGTCCAACCTCTGACCCCAGTACAACCACCGCCTTCAGTGAATTAAACTCTACTATGCTGCTTTTAGTACTAATCAGATTATGGCGGAGGGTGAGGAGACATCAGGGTGGATTTCATTAGGTTTCACTTTTGTGTCACGGGTCAGAGGGTAAGACGTGAAAACAGGTACAAAATTCAGTCCACTTTGTGATGTGGGACTGGCCCTGTGCCCCTCCGGACAGCAAAGACATCCCTCAATAATCAATATCTCCTCCCTTTTAGTAGCAGAACTTGCAATACTTTTGATAGCATGCTGGGGGCCACCCATCGTAGGGCAAGGCCACCCAGCATGCTAAAAACGCCCCCCCCCCCCTCCGCGACCACGCTGAAATTGCGGTCGCACCGCAATTTCAGCGGGATTGCTAAAAATAGGGTAACCTCCTGCCGACATAGCCTGGCTGTGACCGCAAGAGGCCGGCATTTTTGCGATCATGCACCCGTCACGCCCACCGTTTGACTGCCGACAGCCCTGTTTTTAAGCCCCGCAACGCTCCGTCTAGGAAACGGAGCGCTGTTTCCCCCCCCCCCCCCAGCCCCGCAAACGCCTCTGCCTGATTAACAGGACGGGCCCTGCGCCTGCGCCCGTGGGGCGATCGTAAAAATTCCGGTTGGGTCGCTATTTGCGATCCAACCTGAATTAGCCCCACTGCACACTCCCTCCTATCGGGGGAGATATACTAAGCCTTTTATAGAATGATAACGTGGAGAGAGATAAAGTACCAACTAACCAGCTCCTGTCATTTTCCAAACCCAGCCTGTAACATGGCAGCTAGGAGCTGATTGGCTGATACTTTATCTCTCTCCACTTTATCACTCACACAGGCTTAGCACCTCTACCCTATTGTGTGCAGACTTCTGCTTGTTGTGAGTCATACAGAGTTAAAATACGGAGAACATTGGCAGCGGAAGGGTGTACACAACGCGTTTCACATTACACAAATGTCTTCCTGCTGTGGAGCAAATATCTGTGCACTGAGCAGACCCTCAGAGCTTCATCCTACTTTAATACATTAAACCTGCTCACCTGAAGGGGTTCCCCACAGGGCTCATGCAGAGCACGATGTGCAGATTGCTCCGCACTCTTTCCACCAGGAAGTTGAAGAGACTCTCCGGGGTGTCCGGGACGTTTTCCTCCCGACATTTTTCTTGTAGTAAGTTCCGGATCTGCGTCCCAAGAGAATGGAGCAAGTGCAGTGTTAAAGGGTGAGAAAACGAGATTTATGGAGGGTCACGTAGATGAGGACACTACCTCTTCAAACTCATCAGCCTTGTACAGATTGGGGACCTCCCCGGAACTTAATATGTTATTCACATCCTCCAGGAAGGATTCGTCTGTGATCTGAGTATCCGCCAGGAGGAAGACAGTGGGGCGGCCATCTACTCCAGCCAGTCGGTACAGTCTCTTAATGTCTGGAAAAGAAAGATGGGTTTATGGAGCAGATTATGGTGGCCGTGGTGAAACGCGAGACACAAGTGAAACACGTGAAGGCAATGTGCAGAATTGAGAAGTTATAAGAAAAGGTTTGATCTAATATCTTGGCTTACAACACCACCACGTCTTGTACTAAGTGTCTCCAGCTGTCTCACCTTCTCTGAACTCCTGCTTGCGGTACCCTCGGGTCACCTCCAGCTGGAAGACCTTGTAGTCACAAATATAGGCCGCCAGCCGTGCCAGGCTCTGCCGTCCACTGCCGCCAATGCCGATGAGCAGCATGTTTCCACGCGGCTGTCCGATCACACGCACGATGCGGGTCACTGGGGAAGGAAGTGGTTAACATGCGAGTCACTGGATGGCACAAGCAGACCAGTCTTCACCATGGAACTCTGGATCTGTCTAACCCACAGGTTCTCAAACTCGGTCCTCAGGACCCCACACGGTTCATGTTTTGCAGGTCACATGTAGATTTTTAAAAAGTGACAGTTGGTGATTCAAAGTGCAACTCCTGGGTGACCTGGAAAACATGAACCATGTGGGGTCCTGAGGACCGAGTTTGAGAACCACTAAGAGAGGTAACAGTCTACCCCTATGTTATCTGCACATTTATAGATTGTCACCGAGTGGACCAGAAGGGAATTACCATGCTGGATAGCATCGGTGAACAGGACCAGTTTCTTGGTAGATGCCCCGGGCTGCCGGCTCTGCTCCTCCAGTTGAGTCATCATAAAGGTTTTCAGGGTCTTGAAGTCTGTAATATCCTCATACACTGGGGGTTCATGCATGAAGTCACCTGGAAAGGGACAGGTTGTCTATTGTCCTATGTACAGTATGATACAATTATTTCCATCTCCCATCCTCAGACACTGTAAATGACACACCCCAAAGCTCACAGCTGCCGAAGAGAGTCAAAAAGCACAAATAGCAAAGCAAATAAAACTGGATTTTCATACTTAACGTTACATCCTTTTCTCGGACTCTGCTGAGGGACAGTGACTCTGGGCTTCCTAGAAGAATATCTGCCCTAACTAAGACTGTAACTCCTCTATAGATCCTGTATGTCCTCTCTCTGCAGGGAACTCAGGCATTGCTCTACCCAAGCCCAACAGGACAGAATCCAGATGGAAGTAGGAAGAGAGAGAAAGGAACTACAGTCTCCTGAAGGTTAACTCACTAAACACTTATTAACAAGAGAACCAGAGTGTAAAGGTGAATGAAAACTCGTTTACGCAATGAGGGCGCAGATCCGGGAGCCCACACTCAGCGCGGAAAGTTTAGCCATTTCGTAAATGACCCTTATTGTGTTTCGTAGCTTTCAATGCAGGAAGAAGTCTGAAAGGAAGGTATGACGCGTTGCATCACAACGCAACGCTGTCACGGTAGCACAATGCAGGTGTCACTGATACATCATGAGTCGACATGGCAGCAGACACTGTATTCCTGCTATAGAATGATCAGGTAAGATGAACACGTCCATTACACATAAACAGAGTCTTTCATTTAGGTGCATTATTTCTAGAAACTCACTAGTCACGGGCGTACTGGAAAGCCGGAGCATACACGAACACGTGTGTATCTGCTAAGCATACGAGAGTGTTACTTACCAAATATAGGTGGGTGTTTGCTGGGGCACAGGTTGTGGTAGTTGAGGTCAAAGAGAGAACCCAACTTTTCACTAAGAATCCCTACAAAGGCTTCAGTATCCGATGAGTCGACCAGGCGGTCGGAGAAGACCCTGCAGGGGAGACGGGAGGACTTATGTAATAATCTGGTGTGTATATCTATACGCGGAGGGCTCCACGTCTACGTCACACCCATTGTTTAACATGAGACAAGAAACCAAGTGTGCTTCTGTAAGATAATCCAATATCTCAGATCTTCCTGCAGCCTCTTCCATGTGATGCCGCTACTAGTGCTGTGTACGAGTCTCTATACATGGACCATGGTAAAGCTGGGTACATGTGACTTACGTGTCTGTGCTCATATGCATGTATGTTACCTGAAGCACTCGTGTACCCAGAGTCTGGTGATGCTCTGCTTTGTATCATGGAGGTCACGGTGGGCTCGTAACATGCCCTGGAATACCTGCAGCAGGGAGGAGAGGTGGAGGGTTATGTCACTAGTCTCTCGCCAATGTCTCACTGCCCACTCTCACTTTGTCCACTCCAGTTTGTCATCACAGACAATCTCTCTGTCTCTTACTGTCTCTCCCAAATCATCCGTCCCCTTCTCTTTCCTTCACTAAATGTCCCCCAGACGCCCTCTTCCCCGCAGTAAATTCACATCCAACTCAATTCCCTGTACTCAATGACAACCACACTCTTTTCTTTGAACTCATTGTCCACATGAATTTCTCCCCTGCTCTCGATGTTCCCAGGACACTCTTCTATTCACTGAACGTTCCTCAGGATCTCTTCACTCTACTAGATGTTTTTCCTGGGACTAAATGTCCAGCAAACTCTCTTCCCTTAACTCAATGGCCACCAGGCTCAACTTTCCTGCACTCAATGTCTACTCGACTCTCTTCCCTGCACTCAATGGCCACCAAACTCTTTTCTCTGAACTCAATGTCCACCAGAATTTCTCCCCTGCTCTCGATGTTCCCAGGACACTCTTCTGTTCAGTCAATGTTCCTCAGGCTCTCTTCCCTCTACTAGATGTTTTTCCTGGAACTAAATATCTAGCAAACTCTCTTCCCTTAACTCAGTGGCCACCAGGCTCAACTTTACTGCACTCAATGTCTACTCGACTCTTTCCTGCACTCAATGGTCACCAAACTCATTTTTCGGAACTCAATGTACACCAGAATTTCTCCCCTGCTCTCTATGGGGGTCATTCAGAGTTGATCGCTAGCTGAAAATGTTCGCTGCGCAGCGATGATGAAACGGCACTTCTGCGCATGCGTATGCAGCGCAATGAGCACGCGCGACGTACTTTCACAATGGCTGATGTAGTTTCACACAAGGTCTAGCAAAGCTTTTCAGTCGCACTGCTGGCCGCAGAGTGATTGACAGGAAGTGGGCCTTTCTGGGTGTCAACTGACCGCTTTCAGGGAGTGGTTGGAAAAAACGCAGGCATGCCAGGAAAAACACAGGCGTGGCTGGTCGAATGCAGGGCGTGTTCGTGACGTCAAAACAGGAACTGAACAGTCTGAAGTGATCGCAAGCGCTGAGTAGGTCTGAAGCTACTCAGAAACTGCACAATATTTTTTTGTAGCCGTTCTGCGATGCATTCGTTCGTACTTCTGCTAAGCTAAGATACACTCCCAGAGGGCGGCGGCTTAGCGTTTGCACGGCTGCTAAAAACTGCTAGCGAGCGATCAACTCGGAATGACCCCCTATGTTCCCAGGACACTCTTCTATTCAGTCAACGTTCCTCAGGCTCTCTTCCTTCTACTAGATGTTTTTCCTGAAACTAAACGTTCAGCAAACTCTCTTCACCTTAACTCATTGTCCACCAGGCTCAACTTTTCTGCACTCAATGTCTACTGGACTCTCTTCCCTGCACTCCGTGGCCACCAGACTCTCTACCTTGTACTTATTAACCAGAGTAGCTTCCCTACACCAAATGTTCCCCATGCTCTTACTCTATAACCCGATACCTGTCCCTCATTCTTGACAGTACACAATATCCAATCTTCCATGTATATGATTTAATGCTGTAGTCTTCACCTCTCCCTCTAGGCTCCTCACCTTAGAGATATCACGGAGGTTAAACAGATAATGGATCTTGGCAGGCGTGGGAAGAAACCTCTGAGTGACTCCATTATACAGTTCCACAGTCGCCTGAGTGATCACATCTCCAACGGGCTTCACCTCCTCCTCAAAGTCCTGCAGCTTCTGACTCATCATTGTCCCAAAGATGCGATGAATCTGAGACTCCTGGGAAAGGGCAAGACAACTCCGTAGAATCTCTAAGAAATGCCAAGGCAATCGGCTGGAGCAAATCCAGCAAAAAAGCCACATCTGCAACTAGTTTTACATAAAGTCTATTGATTCCAAAAGGGTCCAAATCACAGAATACCCTCACTACATAATGTATACCGTACAGTGCTGCTACAAGACACTGCGATCCAGAACGCAGTTATTTACTCACCGATGGAAACGTCATGTTAATAAGGTTAAACCTGCTCTTGAGTCGATCAGATATAGCTGTGCGGCCCCCACCAGGCGGACCCATGGCTGCCATAATGAACATGTCCTGGGTATGGAGGACGGGATAGGTTAAAAGGAGATCAAGAAACCGTAGTGGTATGCTGAAAATATGTATACTTATACTAGTAAGAAACATAAACAAATCTTAAATGGGAGGTAATTATAACCATCAAGAAGAAACAGAATAGCAGAGCAGGAGTTCAGAGCAAAAGGTTGACGCTGACGTAATGCCTGTGCAGGGTAGTAATATATTAGAGTAGAAGGTGTGAGGTCATAGTGTCAGAGCAGGGAAGTAGAGTAGAAGGTGTGAGGTCACAATGTCAGAGCAGGGAAGTAGAGTAGAAGGTGTGATGTCACAATGTCAGAGCAGGGAAGTAGAGTAGAAGGTGTGAGGTCACATTGCCAGAGCAGGAAAGTAAAGTAGAAGGTATGAGGTCACAATGTCAGAACAGGGAAGTAAAGTAGAAGGTATGAGGTCACAATGTAAGAGCAGGGAATAGAGTAGAAGGTGTGAGGTCACAATGCCAGAGCAGGGAAGTAGAGTAGAAGGTGTGAGGTCACAATGTCAGAGCAGGAAAGTAAAGTAGAATGCATGAGGTCACAATATCAGAGCAGGGAAGTAAAGTAGAAGGTATTAGGTCACAATGCAAGAGCAACAAAGTAGACTAGAAGGTATGAGGTCACAATGTAAGAGCAAAGAATAGAGTAGAAAGTGTGAGGTCCCAATGTCAGAGCAGGGAAGTAAAGTAGAAGGCACCAGGTCACAATGCCAGAGCAGAGAATAGACTAGACGGTGTGAGGTCACAATGCCAGAGCAGGGAAGTAGAGTAGAAGGCATGAGGTCACAATGCCAAAGCAGAGAATAGAGTAGACGGTGTGAGGTCACAATGCCAGAGCAGGAAAGTAAAGAATAAGGCATGAGGTCACAATGCCAGAGCAGGGAAGTAGAGTTGAAGGTGTGAGATCATAATGTCAGAGCAGAGAAGTATAGTAGGTGGTGTGAGGTCACAGTTTCAGAACAGGGTAGTAGAGTAGAAGGTATGAGGTCAATATGTAAGGGCAGGGAAGTAAAGTAGAAGGTGTGAGGTCATAATGTAAGGGCAGGGAAGTAGAGTAGAAGGTGTGAGGTCACAATGTAAGGGCAGGGAAGTAAAAGATATGAGGCTATGTCAGGGCAGGAAAGTAGAGTAGAAGATGTGAGGTCACTATGTAAGGGCAGGGAAGTAGAGTAGAAGATGTGAGGTCAATATGTAAGGGCAGGGAAGTAAAAGATATGAGGCTATGTCAGGGCAGGAAAGTAGAGTAGAAGGTGTGAGTTCACTATGTAAGGGCAGGGAAGTAGAGTAGTAGGTGTGAGGTCACTATGTAAGGGCAGGGAAGTAGAGTAGAAGGTGTGAGGTCACAATGTAAGGGCAGGGAAGTAAAAGATATGAGGCTATGTCAGGGCAGGAAAGTAGCGTAGAAGATGTGAGGTCACTATATAAGGGCAGGGAAGTAGAGTAGAAGATGTGAGGTCAATATGTAAGAGCAGGGAAGTAGAGTAGAAGGTGTGAGTTCACTATGTAAGGGCAGGGAAGTAGAGTAGTAGGTGTGAGGTCACTATGTAAGGGCAGGGAAGTAAAGTAAAAGGTGTGAGGTCACAGTGTCAGAGCAGGGAAGTAGAGTAGTAGGTGTGAGGTCGCTATGTAAGGGCAGGGAAGTAGAGTAGATGTGAGGTCACAATGTAAGGGCAGGAAAGTAGAAGATAATTGAGGTTCTTAGTGTGAGTGCAGGATATAATACGAGAGTTCTCAGTATCATGTGTACACAAGAGAACAGTTCTGGGTATCACCTTTACATATTTGATGCTCTGATTGTGACGGTCATACCAGAAGCCATAGTCAATCCAGAGCCGAAGTAGCTCAAGAGGGGGCTGTGATCCAAACGTGTCCTTAGCTGGCATATTGAGGTCATCCATGAAGGTTATCAGCTGCTTGCCCCCGGCAGGCACATAGACACCCTTGGTTCTCTTCTCCACGCGACTCTCAATAATATTCTGCACATTACTTGAGCTGGTCTAGGGAGGGTGGAGAAAACTACATTGGAAACTGGGGCTAAAAGACTCAGGCTAGACAATTCCTTCAGAAACTGTAATGCGGTTACCTGGGCAGACATGTTTACGGTCAGTAGGGCCCACTTGTTAGCATCTAGGGACTGCAGAACGCTTTGGGCGATGGAGGTCTTCCCAGTACCCACTGGTCCCACAAGCAGGACTGGGCTCTGATGGGAAACCAGGGCACTGACGATAAACTGATAGCGCACAGTGTCTACTGTTGGCACCATGATCTTATAGAATGGGGCACTGTGAGGAGACATAATAGGACGATCACAGGCTGGTACTAGTGACAGGGTGCAGTAGATACCATGAAGTACAGAAGAAGACAGTTGTAATTCTATGATGTGAAATGAGCAGAGCGATGGTTGGTGAATATAGGTGTTTATGCCCTAGAACGTACTTGGGAGGAATTCGCCAACCCTTTGGCAGCTTCTCCTCAAAGTTGAGCCAATTCTTCGATTTAGGATCCACAAAGTATTCGTATACAGTGTCCTGACGGAAGACAAATACATTAATGAGGTCATTATAAATACTGAAGGTCACTGTGTGTCACTTGCATGATCTAGCTCCAGTCATAGGTCCTCCGGTAAACTGCTTCAACACACGCAGTGTTGAAAATGTAAAAGCAATATATAAAAAGGGCAGCTATGACCGGATGGGCTTACTGCCCCCCTGTCCATTCTCTCCCGGGGGGTTGTCTTGTGAGACTCTGTTTACGGTAAGTAACCTGGTTGTTTCTCCTAACTCTGCCTGGTATTACTCAGCCACCAGCGACTACAAGTGCCGCCACTACGTCTGGCCTGGAAAATTTAATTTTCTAGCCTGAATACTAGGAGACCCGGCCTGTGATCTGCCTCCCAAGCTGCAGCAACCAGGGGGCAAGTAGCCAGAGTCGGGGGCTCCAGCTTGGACTCCCCAGGAGCACTGCACCTTCTGGAATCATTGCAAGCCACCTCCGCAGTTCCATGGTGGATGGTAGGACTGAAGCGGGGCAGCTACATGCTGCAGGCAAGTTCCTGTGCCACCTCTACTTGACCGCCAGGGTTAAAGAGACACCGGCTGCCCTGGAATTGGGAACCAAATAACTGGTTTATCACTGCTGATGGAGCCTTGACCTCCATTAAACCAAACCACAGAGGTATGTGCACAGCATTTTATTATATTACATAAAGTCTTAAAGTACATTTGTTTATCTATATATCTGCACGCTTGACAGAACCGGGATTTAACCTATTTGGCACCCAGCAAACACATTCAAATATTAAAAATTAAATTTTAGGCGCTGCAGCGCTAGTCAGTAACTATTTCAGTGCTGCGGTGACGGATATTTCCAATGTGGTGGAAATCAGATACAACGGGATTCAGTTAAAATACCGGCTGTTGGGGTTCCCGGAGTTCAGGAGACCAACGCTGGAATCCCAACAGCCGGTGAAACACTGACGGACATCCCAACTACAACATGTGATGGGATTCGGCCACAACTATGAAGACCAACATTTTTTTTAGCCATGAACCAGGTTGATTACTGAGATTACTCAGTGCAGACCTCTAAGGCTGGTGTAAGCTCTCACGAGCAGGGTCCTCCAGCCTCTTGGTTCTCACACTGCACTATCCTTGTCTAGAGTGTGCGCCCTCTGCAGTCAGCGGCTCTGACCCCTTCTGTCCGCTCTTTCCTAGGGTCCTGAGTCATTGAGTGCTACTGTCTCGCGTCATCATTATCACCTTGCTAGGGAAGCTTCCTTCCAGCTCCCTCATGTAGTTGTCAATCTTTCTTCTCCCGTCTTCATCCACAGAAGCACAGACTGACCAGATCAGACAGAACAGGAACCAGAGCTCCACCATGCGGCTGTAGTTGTCCGTGTCCGCTGGATTTACCTGCGACAGGACATGGGATAAGTGACGGAGGTCGGGAACTCGGAAATTACAGAACACCCGCAGACGTACGTTTCCAGCCGTACTCACCCCGTTTTCAGCTGTAGCAAGCGAGTCATACAATTTGCACAGCGAGATGACCCCACTGGTGTCCTCTTGCGGCACAAGGTCCTTGCAGTTTTGGTGTTTGTACTCGAGAATCCGCCCGACGTATTTATCGAACATGCGCTGGAGAGTCTCTGTTTCCGCCTGCACAAACGGAGGAATACGGAGTGGCTGATTCTGAGTGGCAGCAGCGTGTGTTGGCGAGTTTATGCAAATGGCGCTATAAGCTCCTCCCCTAGTGTACATCTGTGCGGCCTAATGTGCAAGGTCTGAGAGCGTTTAGCGTCCTGTTATACCGATTTGGTGCGTCCTGTGCAGTTTCTCCGGTCTGATTATGGCTTCCCATGCAGTGCAGCCCGCCATCAGAAATTGTGGGGCCCGGGACTGCCCCCAAACCCCCCCCCCAAAAAAAAAAGATCCTGCGGCACCGCACCACCCTATGTGTTGTCATACATTGTGATATTACATATAGGCGGTGACAATGCTAAATTCCTTTGTCGTATAAACAACCCTTTATGAAGCTAAGAACACTGTACGCTGTTTACTTAAGAAGTACCGTAATGGTACGCTAGTTGCGTAACGATCGCTCAGCCGTAGGCGAGACGCTCAGGCGTCACGTTCGCTCACGGCCCAGGGATCACAGGACACGTTATTGGTTATGTCTAGGGGAAAGATTCGCTGTAACGTAGCGTACGCTAGAGACCACGAGGAGGTCACCAGCGATGCAGACGCTCACAACACTATACCTTTATGTTAAACCTTATACCGATGAAACACACAGAATACCTTAATGTGAGTACAGGGTGTAAATGCAACCTTGTGTAACCTGACTAACTACAAAGCTGATTGAGCGTCACCGACGCTCAAGTGAACACTTAACACTATAGTAAATACACTGATACTGGTTTAGGTTTCCAAAGCCTATTAACTGTATTATATCTAATATACTTGTAAAAGGGGATAACAGTACATACGATACGCTACAATATAACAGAGACCTCCTAACCACAGAACTAAACAATAAATACAATAAGACAATACTACGCTGACCTAAATGAAATACAATACCATACTATAATACTATAAGGTATTTAAGAGAAAAGAGGAGAGAGAGAGATAGAGAGAGAGAGAGAGAGAAATTGGCTCGCAGAAAGACAATGATTATGGAGAGAACTTACGCACAAAGGGTATGATCGCCAGCGCCTCGATATCCAGCTCCCGATTATCAGCAGATAACCGTTGATGAGAGAGTGAGAGCTGGATGTGGTCGGCCTGCCTATTTATGCCCCACACACAATGCAATCTCCTGGTCCTACAATCCCATTGTCCATTGGCCGAAGGAATTCGGCCCCGTATCATAACAAAAGGTCATAGGGTGATTCATACAGGTGGGCTGTGACGATTTCCAACAGCTCAGGTGGGTGGGAAACTGGGTTTCCCGCCGCATACCTGAGTATGTGTAAATCATAGAAATGGACATAAACTTCTTATGTCCATAACTATTCGCACGAGCGATTAATACGCTCCAAACCAACACCGGAATATTGCTATTTAAATACTCTTCCGATGGGTACCAAACACTGCAGTATGATTCCTGTTAGACCCTTCGTACGATGCAAAGAGGGACTCCTCAGCTCTGGGACATTGTACTTTACCCAAACTTACAGAAACTATCAAAGGGATCATGATCTATAAACTACATTAATTGTGAACATTTGTAACTAATGAGTCGCACGCTACGATCACATAAACTCTACCGTAAATGCGCATACTGCGCGTGCGAGTGCACGCTATTGCGGGTATGCGCTTCCACGGGAGAGCGTACGCATGCGCAGCACGGACCAGTGTGCGGTGCAAATATGGCAACGTGCATTGAGACATTTTTCTGACTTTGACAGTCCACCCTTTGGCAGTCAATAATAACTGCCACAAAACATTTAAGGAGAAAAATGTAAGTCAGGGGTTAATTGATTTCCATGGTTGGGTAGGGGAGGAGAGAGGAGAAGGTGTGAAGAGGGTATGACCTAGTGAGAAAGCAGAAGCATGTGTGTATGAGTCCATGTTTGGAGGGTCATGTATCATCGTGCCGTACGTGTGGTAAATCAAGCTTCGAGGTATTGCGAAGTATACATTTGAATTCCTTCTTATCCTGTGGTACAGGTCTGTGGATGGGCTGTCAAACTTTACCGAGCTCATTTCGGCTGTAGTTGTAACAAAATGGGGATGCACATTTTAGTTGATGATACATGAATGGGGGAGGTATGTGGTTGCTGATATCTGTGCCTGAATTCCCTATCGTCTATGTGTGTCATTACCTGAGGGTTGTAGAGATGAAGATAGAGAACACTTATGGAAAATGCAATGGTATTCTATGTCAGGGAAATGTACATTCGTCGATTGAGGTCTTGATTGGTGTCGGTTGATTGGAGTCTTCTTCTTTGTGCTTTTGCTCATAAATCGTGAGTAAAGCAAACAACGTCCATGGATTTACAAAAAATGTTGGGCTAGCGTGATTTTAAAGTTCCTAGGGAAACTGGGGTACCCATGGCATTGTCCATCAAAATCTTGTATATCAGGTCGTCTGCTCTTCTTCTTTCCATCTTTCCGTTGTCGGCCCCTTGGCTCATCAAATCCTTCGTCTACGTGGGTCTTTGTACCTCGGAGGAAAACATAGAAATGGGTGAAAGACGGACCGTATACTCATTACATCATTACGTCATGGTTTCTAGCATTGGGTCATAAATCAAATCCAGGTTAATTACAGTTTCCTCACTCCTCAAGCTCATCACTTTTGTACTTTGTTTGCACCTCATTAAAGCCTGCCCGCATCTAAATATCAATCCAATCGATATAACGACACCCAAAATACACAGTAGAAACTTTCCAACATCCATTATGACTCCTTGAGCCCACTCTCCCAAACCGGAGAACCAATTTCGCGGGTTCAACCATGACACCCAACCAGTCAGCTCATTACCTACAGCAGCAAGGGTGAGATTGTGTTTTCGACGAAATTCCCACTTTAATTGCAGAATATCATCCATCCTTTGGTCTATGACCTCTACCGGATCCTCGGTGCTATTGGTGATATACGTGCAACACTTTATGCCGTACTGTGTTGCCAATGTAACACAATATCCGCCTGTTACTGCTGTAAGATAATTAAGAACCATCCTATGCTGAACTAGTTCTGTTTTGTAAGCTTGAAGTTCTCTTCCAGTGTATCTAAACGTGTCATCATACATTTCAGTGATATTATCTAACAAATTGGCGAGTGCGGAAATGTATCTATAATTCATCACTCCTCGAGCGGTACGAGTGAAATCTAACGCTACCAGAACCTGAATCCCGGTGGATTCATGGATAAGATCAGAGGCCGGATGCTCTAACCTTTCTGACAGTTGTCTTTTAACTCGGTGTTCGTAATGAGTGTGAGTATAAGGAGCTTGGGCACCACGGTGTATGTCCTTCATTTTGTCATGTGTTACAGTCATCACTTCAGGCAATACTTTTCCAATATAACACAATCCTTCAGAGTTTGGGGCAAGCCACTTGTACGCCTTTCTCCCGCATATGAAATATGCATCATCGGGGAGAACATATGGGACGGAGAAGGACATGACCATGTTACAAACCTTCCAGGTGAAATCTCCTGACCCTAATTCTTCCATCTGCCTAATGCACGTATCGGTTTGTACGATATGTGCACAGTATCCTGGTGATACCTCTCCAACTTTAGTAATCCTATTTCCTAAGGTATATCGATACCGGAAAGATTTTCCTCTACTGGCTATGTGGCGTACGAGCTCTGTATCTGTAGGCATTCTATCTGCTCTGTGTGAAAAGGTCATGGTAAGGTTGCTCCATGACACTTCCCAATTTCCCGGTTTTCTGGGATTGGAGATGTTAAAACATATGAGGGACCTATCCACATGGTATTGGTGGAGCTTCAAACTAGGAGGGCTGGAGATGTTAAACCTCCGGTCCACCGGTCTCCCACCACTTAGCTCAAGTACCTCCCCTAACGTTAAAGGAAATGGTACTAGCCCTGATTTGCTGTGACCCTGAGGTACTTGAGAGCATACCCAACAATCGGTCTTGTTTAATACGTTACCCACTAGAGAGTGATAGTCACTCAATGGATGCCGGTCTATATGGATATTAAAACTAGATTGGCATTTCTTTATGCATCCATCTTCAACCAGATTATCACAGAGCCTACAGATACAATTTTCTTCAGCTAACAATCCATCACAATTTCTTCTATCGGATCGTTTTCTGATACTCGCCTTTGCTTGTTGGTTTGGTTGATCTTGGAAAACTACGCCTCCATCATCATAATCGGAACCCATTCCAGAACCTCTCTCGACCTCTATGGTACTCTCGCCGGAATAGACTGCTCTGGTCAACATCATGGTCAACATCAAAATCCGGATCACAGTCTCTTTGGGCAAGTCCATCTTTGAGGAGGAAATAGAGAAGAATGAGAAGGGGGAAAAAGAAATTTTAAGGGAGAGGGGATGGGAAGTGGAGAAAAACAATAAAAGGGAGAGGGGAGTCGACAACTGCTTCCGGTCTTCAAGGCTCAGGTGCCGCCTCAGTCCTCCTGGAACAGACACTCCAGTGATACAACCTCTACCGTCTGTTCCTTATCACGGGACTTCTCTGGATCAGCAACCTTCTTGCAGTGGGATGAATGGACCCAAGTCTCTCTCTCAGCAACCTTCAATGCTGTGGTGCTAGTCAATAAGACCTGGTATGGTCCTTCCCATCTATCAATAAGACAACCTGAGCGTAGAAAATTTCGTATCATTACATAATCCCCAGGTTCAATGTCATGACAATTACTATCTGGTAAATCAGGAATCACCAACTTCAGATTATCATTTTGATTCCTCAACTGCTTACTCATATTAATCAAGTACTTTACAGTTACTTCATTGTTACATTTCAAATCATCCTGAGGGTTAATCATGACATGCGGTTGTCGACCAAACAGAATTTCAAAAGGAGACAGATTAAGAGGGGACCTGGGAGTGGTTCTGATGCTATACAAAACAATGGGTAAAGCTTCTGGCCACGTCAATCCTGTCTCTGCCATTACTTTACTCAATTTATTTTTAATAGTGCTGTTCACTCTTTCGACCTTCGCACTCGCCTGTGGACGGTACGGAGTGTGCAGCTTGCTATCAATACCCATCAATTTACACATTCCTTGGAAGACATCACCTGTAAAATGGGTACCCCTATCGCTTTCAATGATTCTAGGGATACCATATCTACATACAAATTCCTGCACAATTTTCTTAGCTGTAAACATAGCGGTATTTGTAGCTGCTGGAAAAGCTTCGACCCAATTTGAGAAAACATCTATACAGACAAGTACATACTTTAAATTTCTACATGGGGGCAATTGAATGAAGTCAATTTGTATTACTTGGAAAGGGCCGCCGGCAGGTGGGATATGGGATGGTTCTGTAGGTATTGCCTTTCCAATATTCTTTCTCAGACAGGTAAGGCATGACATTGCTCTTTTACTAGCATGAGAGGAGAATCCTGGGGCGCACCAGTATGCTCTTACCAATTTGCACATCCCCTCCTTGCCTAGATGAGTCAGCCCGTGAGCTGCTTCAGCCAGACACGGAAGGTATGCCCTGGGGGCCACTGGTTTACCATGTCCATCCGTCCAGAGCCCTGAGGACTCCTGGCCATATCCCTTTGCCTTCCAGACTGCTCTCTCCTGAGTGGAACACAAATTCTGCATTTCACACAACTTTCGTGTGTTGATGGTATTAAATACCATCAGTTGTGTGGTGTCTGTCCGTATGGGGGTAGCAGCTGCAAGCTTTGCAGCTTCGTCTGCTCGGCTGTTACCAAGGGATACTGGGTCTTGGCTATATGTATGTGCTTTACATTTGATAACAGCCACTCTGTCGGGTTCCTGTATCGCTGTTAGAAGCCTTTTTATATGAGCTGCATGCGCTATCGGTGTGCCAGCTGCCGTCATGAAATTTCTGAGCCGCCATAGGGCTCCGAAATCATGTACTACCCCGAACGCGTATCTGGAATCGGTGTAGATATTGGCTGACTTTCCCTTAGCCAATTCACATGCTCTGGTTAGGGCGACCAGTTCAGCAACCTGGGCTGAGTGAGGTGGGCCTAGCGGTTCCGCTTCTATGGTGTCTTGGTCATCTACGACTGCGTATCCAGTACACAAGTCTCCCGAGTCTGACTGTCTGTGACAACTACCGTCCGTGTAGAACGTGAGTTCTGCATCTTCTAGTGGATTGTCACTGATGTCAGGCCTTGCGGTAAAATTTTGGGTCAAATATTCCATACAATCATGTGCATCTTCCTTTGCATTAAATCCTCCTTCCCCATCACTCTCACCTCCCACCCTTTGTGTCTGTCCAGGCACACCTGGGAGAAATGTTGCAGGGTTTAATGCACTGCATCTCCTTATGGTGATGTTTACGGGGGCCATTAATGCCAATTCCCATCTCGTAAACCTTGCTGATGAGACGTGTCTGGTTTGGGCAGAATTCAATAAGGCAGATACCGCATGCGGTGTATGGATTGTGAGGTTGTGGCCTAGCACGACATCTTCGCTTTTTGTCACTAGCAATGCTATCGCTGCAACGCTACGCAAGCATGTGGGGAGGGACCGCGCTACCGTATCTAGCTGAGCGCTGTAGTATGCAACTGGCCTGCTGGCCTCACCGTGTTTTTGTGTTAGTACACCTGCTGCGCACCCAGCACTTTCTGTTCCGTATAGTTCAAAGGGTTTCCCATAGTCTGGCATACCTAGTGCTGGTGCCTGCGTTAGGCACTGTTTGAGTCTCTCAAATGCTGTTTCGGATTCGTCTGTATGCGAAATCCGATCAGGTTTGTTTGAGGAGACCATTTCCTGCAAAGGTAGCGCCAATATGGAAAACCCTGGGATCCAATTACGGCAATACCCACACATTCCTAAAAACGTCCTGATCTGTTGCTGGGTTTGTGGCAGTGTCATGTCTCTAATGGCTTGGATTCTATCAGCGGTCAAGTGTCTCAGTCCTTGTGTTAGACAGTGTCCCAAATATTTTACCTTAGTCTGGCATAATTGCAACTTGTCTTTGGAGACCTTGTGACCTGTGTCTGAAAGATGAAACAGGAGCTGTTTCGTATCCTTCAGGGAAGCTTCCAGTGAATCTGAACACAGTAATAAATCATCCACGTACTGTATCAATACTGATCCACTGTCTGGTTGGAAAGACTGTAAACAATCATGCAAAGCCTGAGAAAATATACTTGGACTATCTATGAAACCTTGGGGTAACCGAGTCCACGTGTATTGGACTCCTCTGTATGTGAATGCAAACAAATATTGGCTGTCAGGGTGCAGAGGTACCGAAAAGAAAGCGGAGCAGAGGTCAATAACAGTGAAAAATTTGGCAGTGGGAGGAATTTGCATTAGGATGACAGCTGGATTAGGCACTACGGGGAACTGACTCTCAACTATTTTGTTAATCCCCCTTAGATCCTGCACTAGCCTGTAACCCCTCCCCCCACTCTTTTTAACAGGGAAGATGGGACTATTTGCTGTGCTGGACGTTCTTACTAGAATGCCCTGTTGTAGCAAGCGCTCTATTACGGGAAAAACTCCTAACTCCACCTCTGGCTTCAGAGGATACTGTGGGATTTTTGGAGCTATCCTACCTTCTTTTACTTGTACTACTACTGGAGCTACGTTTGCCATTAATCCAGTGTCCTGTCCATCTTTTGTCCAAAGTGACCCTGGTATCTGAGATGTCATCTCTTCTACCTGGGATGGGTTCCTATTTGTCATAATGGTGTGTGACATTAATTTTGATGGGGAGTCTAACATGTCTCGTACTTCCTGAGCGTGATTCTCAGGGATGTCCAAGAATACACCTTCAGGAGTACAATAAATGACGCAACCCATTTTACATAGTAAGTCTCTTCCCAGGAGATTAGTTGGTGCAGATGCAGCCAGCAAAAAGGAATGCTTGGTATGCAAAGGCCCTATTGTAATCTCGGCTGGTTTGCTAACAGGGTAGTGCTGGACTACTCCTGTTACTCCCATGGCTGGAATTGTCCTACCAGTGGTTCTCATGCCCACTGTCGAATTTATCACTGACTTGGCCGCCCCTGTGTCTACAAGAAAGTTTAAAGTCTTACCAGCTACATTGATTGCAATTTCTGGTTCGTTTCCAAGACTAGCAATCAACTTAACTGGCTGCAGATTACAGGTATGGCCACACCCCTATTGGGTATGCTGACCTCCCTGAATCCCGCTGGCAGCAACTACTTGTGAGGGAGTTAGCTGGGAGCTACCAGAGGCATGCCAGTCTCTGTTTGGGGGGTATCTTTTTGTTTCCCCTGTATGTGGCTCAAAACTCCGCCTCTGTGGACCCTGCTCCCAATGTCGTGTGTTGTGTTGTTGTCTAGGGGGCTAAAAAGATCTTTGTACATTCTTTGTTCTACATTCTCGTGCAAAGTGTCCCGGTCTGTTACAAGAAAAACATGTTATTACACTTGCCTTACCCACAGGATTCGGTGGTACATACGCAGGCTGCCTTGTGGTCAGCGCCTGTATACTTACGGACATCAACTTATCACTTTGCGATTCCCTGTGCCTAGTGATGTTTCTGTCGTGATCAATAGCAGCCTCTCTCAAGCCGGACACTGACAGACCTCGCCAGCATGGTTGCGTGGTCTGAACCCTAGTCTTTAATGTTTCCTTTAAACCATCCATCAGTACAGATACTGCTACTTCCCGATGGTTTGGGTTGGTCTTAATGTCTTCTATACCAGTGTACTTTGCCATTTCTAATAGTGCCCGGTGAAAATATTCTGTTGCCGTTTCGGACTCCTTTTGCTTAATGGAAAATATTTTATTCCATTTAACAACGGCTGGGAAATACTCTTTTAGCTGTAAATTTATCCTTTTTACATTATCCTTGTTGTACACGTCTGTAAGCGGTACATCTTTATCCAATGCACAATCAGCTAAAAACTGAGTTGCATCAACATTGGAAGGTAAACAAGCTCTTAGCAGTATCTGCCAATCCTTGTTGTTGGGTTCTACCGTGTTACCTAAATCCCTGATGTATTTTTGGCTAGCAACTAAATCCTTCCTGGGGTCAGGAAATTCGGACACTATTGTTCTTAATTCCATTCTGGAAAATGGAGTGTACATGGCAATGTTCCTTATGGGAGTGGCTCCAGAGACATCTGTTTTTCCATTGGGGACTGCTATTACCCTTACAGGAGCAATTCTAACAGCCTCTTCCTGTGTAGATTCTACAGCTTGTTGTGGTACAATTGTTTCAGTGTAGTGCATGGTGCCGTACTTACCCGTTGACACGACCTCACCTATCCCTCCGCTAGGGGCTTTCACTAATCTCGTGGGTGTCGCTGTGCCTACTGTGGTCTCTGCTATGGTGGCTGCAAGAGAGAGAGCTGAAATTGTTGCTGAATCGTCTTCTTGATCACACTCCTGAGGAAGGTTCAAAACAGGGTACATCTTGCACGGGTTAATACTTGCACGAGTTATTTGGTTAACATCATTAACATTTACAGTGTTACTAAGAGTTTGTGTTTTACAACCCAGTGCGTTTCTCTCCGCAATCAACTTTTCTCCTGCAATGTATGGTGGGGGAGGAGCTGTGGCAATCAACTTCCTGACTGCCCCAGATCCTGCCGCCAGAGCCAAACCTCTCTGTATCTCACCTTCCTGGTGCCATAACTGTAAATAATCATGATGCTGAATTCGTCTCTTTGCTGATTTTACGAGACATATCCTCCTCCTTAAATTTTGTAACACCTCTGGACTGAAGCTACCTATTCTTGGGAACTTGTCCCTGTCTTGTACAGTCATTCTCTCCCATTCATCACATAAAGATTCGGTGTGAATTCCATATTTTTCACACATTACATATCGTGCCGACCCAACTGGTCGGTTCACAGAATCAACCTGAACCAGGGTTGATCGCCCCCTACCTGAGCAACTGGCCCCCATAGTCTGCAGGTGTTGCTTAGTCCTCCTTGGATCTCTGTATCAAGGTTTTCAGCAAGCCTTTTCAGACAACCAAATTACTCCACAGTAGGCCGGCGGTGGCGGTTTACCGAGTACCCCACTCACTCGCCCACCTCGACCAATACGACCTGATCACACCGACGTGGTGCTGGCGTACTCGATACAGGGCCCCTATGGAACCTTCAGTTTACTGGAACATATGAGGGTTACCCGCAGGACACTTACTCTTTCCAGTAAAGGTGGGGTTGTTAGATAGTTCCTGAGTGACCAGCGAACTTCTCTTCCCGAAAAAATAAAAAATTACACAAATCACGTCAGAATGTACAAATAGCGTTTGTGACCACTTTACTCTAATGGTATTAGGTCAGATCACTAACTACTGCACACAATTACGTGCGGTCCAATCGTTCAGTACACGAGCACTACTTGTCATGTACTGAAAGATCAATGGAATCGATGTTTCCGGCCGCGATTCCTTCAGCAAGAGCTTATGGCCTATATGGGTTCTGCACCAACACCCCAGGCGTTGTGCCACTGGACTTTTATAGCGGACCTTTTTACCTTATGACCTCCTGGTCTTGTTACCTTATGACCTCCTGGTCTTGTTACCTTTACCTTATGGTCCGCTATACTCTAATGCTCAAATATTATTTAACCAGGGATGCCTCCCTGGCCACCGTATATGTCACTTACACGTATGTCCCTTGACGAGTACCCGGCTTTCCTTTTGGTTCCACCTTAAAGTTATATAAACTTTTGTATACAAAACACACTCACTCAACACATGTACACTTTGTTTCTATATCTATTTCTGCGCAGAAATTGTCTTCAGGCCAAGAGTGTTACCAATTAGGAGCAGGATCTGTTAAACTAAATTTCAGATTTTTTCTAAAAACAGATTTGCGTTATTTACCGCTTCGCGTTATCTACCGCTGTGCGTTAATTATCGCCTTGCGCTAATTATCGCTTTGCGCTAATTCAACTTTTTCGTGACTTGAGCTACGTGAGCGTAACCGGACGCTACGTTGCGTAATGAACGCTGCGTGCGTCTGCCTTTGGATTGCGTACGCTAGTCTTTGTTAGCGACACGTGTACGCAATGCAAAGGATCCACCGTAACACAATATATTTATTTATCAATGTAGGTGATCCCTGATCATCTACCGCAATCCACACTGACTGCCTTGTATCTCAGACAAACCGTGTGTTTGTTCTATACTTTAACTATCACCTCTACTATTAAATAACAGCAAATCTCTTTTTAGCACTTTCTATCAACTATAAAATTTGGCAAACAGGAATAGTGATATACGAAAAAATGAAATACACAAGTGAAAAGAAATGCAGGTATGTATGCGTACGCAAGACAAAAGAAAAATAAACAGTTTTAAAAAGACACAAGCGTTTTGTTCTTACTTCCGGTTACCGGGTTCCTTCAGCACCCTTTATCTAAGCGAAGCAGACGCTTATCCCGTTAGCACTGTGAGACAACCTCCCACCCTTTGCTGGAGGGATAATGTCTGCTGATCTACCTAGTGCAGATGTGAGAAGTATAGGACGAGCCCGCAATTGACAATGCTAAATTCCTTTGTCGTATAAACAACCCTTTATGAAGCTAAGAACACTGTACGCTGTTTACTTAAGAAGTACCGTAATGGTACGCTAGTTGCGTAACGATCGCTCAGCCGTAGGCGAGACGCTCAGGCGTCACGTTCGCTCACGGCCCAGGGATCACAGGACACGTTATTGGTTATGTCTAGGGGAAAGATTCGCTGTAACGTAGCGTACGCTAGAGACCACGAGGAGGTCACCAGCGATGCAGACGCTCACAACACTATACCTTTATGTTAAACCTTATACCGATGAAACACACAGAATACCTTAATGTGAGTACAGGGTGTAAATGCAACCTTGTGTAACCTGACTAACTACAAAGCTGATTGAGCGTCACCGACGCTCAAGTGAACACTTAACACTATAGTAAATACACTGATACTGGTTTAGGTTTCCAAAGCCTATTAACTGTATTATATCTAATATACTTGTAAAAGGGGATAACAGTACATACGATACGCTACAATATAACAGAGACCTCCTAACCACAGAACTAAACAATAAATACAATAAGACAATACTACGCTGACCTAAATGAAATACAATACCATACTATAATACTATAAGGTATTTAAGAGAAAAGAGGAGAGAGAGAGATAGAGAGAGAGAGAGAGAGAAATTGGCTCGCAGAAAGACAATGATTATGGAGAGAACTTACGCACAAAGGGTATGATCGCCAGCGCCTCGATATCCAGCTCCCGATTATCAGCAGATAACCGTTGATGAGAGAGTGAGAGCTGGATGTGGTCGGCCTGCCTATTTATGCCCCACACACAATGCAATCTCCTGGTCCTACAATCCCATTGTCCATTGGCCGAAGGAATTCGGCCCCGTATCATAACAAAAGGTCATAGGGTGATTCATACAGGTGGGCTGTGACGATTTCCAACAGCTCAGGTGGGTGGGAAACTGGGTTTCCCGCCGCATACCTGAGTATGTGTAAATCATAGAAATGGACATAAACTTCTTATGTCCATAACTATTCGCACGAGCGATTAATACGCTCCAAACCAACACCGGAATATTGCTATTTAAATACTCTTCCGATGGGTACCAAACACTGCAGTATGATTCCTGTTAGACCCTTCGTACGATGCAAAGAGGGACTCCTCAGCTCTGGGACATTGTACTTTACCCAAACTTACAGAAACTATCAAAGGGATCATGATCTATAAACTACATTAATTGTGAACATTTGTAACTAATGAGTCGCACGCTACGATCACATAAACTCTACCGTAAATGCGCATACTGCGCGTGCGAGTGCACGCTATTGCGGGTATGCGCTTCCACGGGAGAGCGTACGCATGCGCAGCACGGACCAGTGTGCGGTGCAAATATGGCAACGTGCATTGAGACATTTTTCTGACTTTGACAGCGGACCTACAGGAACGGTTCAGAGAGCTGATGCGCAGGGAAGCCTTGCTTTAAGAAGTCCTCCCTGTGCATCAGCCCTCTGTTGTCTCACAGCCTGGTGCAGCTCTCCAGGTATTGCCAGGAGAAGCCAGGGGCGGGCTCCCCGTTCTCTGCAAGGGCACGGGACACCAGTCCCCACAGTCACCCCCCCCCCCCGATGGCTGCACTGTGGCAGTGCATATGGGAACGCAACTGCCGGCACACAATAATCCTATGACACGCCCACTGGAAGCTCCATGTTTGTTGGTCCCTTATCCATTTCCCAGTCACCAACCAGGACTGTCTATCACTTTTCCGCTGCATTTTTTATACCGTCTGACTCAATTGCAACAGCGCCTCCGTGTGTACACTCCAGGTAACGCATGCGCATTAGTAGAGTTTTGCAAATGCCCAGTTGTTAATGATTGCTAAACTATGTGAACACCGGCATTGTGTGCTGCTGGGAATCAGGCCCTTAGCTGGCAGTAATCTTCCATTCACCCAATGGCTGCCTATGCTGGGGCAACTTATTCTATGCCCCGATGCCGACGGTCACAGAGTGTCCCCTAGATTACTGCAGAAGTCACAGGAGAACAGTCTCATCCCCTCAGTCCTCCTCCCTTCATCCGCACTGACTAATCAGGAACGCCGAGTCCTAGCTCATCCCTTCCCATCGCTGCCTCTGTCTTACCTTGGGTCGCTTCTCCAGCCATGACTGGACATAGGGCTTCCAGCCCAGGCTGGTGTGGTCGGTGTAGACCATCCCGCAACGGGACACGGTGGCCGGAGAGGCTACTGCGAGATCCGCCACCTCAAACAGCAGCGAGACCTGAGGAAACGGGGGCAGGTTAGCAGTGGGCCCGTGACGCAGGCCAGATACCAGTGACGGATATGTATCGGGAGTACAGTTACCGAGCACCATTCCTCCTGCTGTATCACACAGCGCATTATCTCAGGCATGCCACTTCTACAGACTTTCATCATAGCGCTCATCTGATTGCTAGCTCACCTGCTCAGGCATTGCAATCCGCTCCCCATTAATGAGAGTTAGGACTTTGTTATCATCCATCACAGAATTCATGCTCTCGATCCACAGAGTGTCCACCGGCCCGTCAAACACGATCCACTTCTCATCCGGCCGCTCATCTACAGGAGACACACTATGTACAGTACTTACCTCCACAGGAGGGAGTGTAACATACCGCCTGCCTGTCCTCTCTCTCTCTGTATTATACATACTGCCTGCCTGTCCTCTCTCTCTGTATTACACATACCCCGCTTGTCCTCTCTCTGTATTACACATACCCCGTCTGTCCTCTCTCTCTGTATTACACATACCGCCTGCCTGTCCTCTCTCTGTATTACACATATCGCCTGCCTGTCCTCTCTCTCTCTGTATTATACATACCGCCTGCCTGTCCTCTCTCTCTGTATTACACATACCCCGCCTGTCCTCTCTCTGTATTACACATACTGCCCGTCTGTCCTCTCTCTGTATTACACAGCCCCCGCCTGTCCTCTCTCTGTATTACACAGCCCCCGCCTGTCCTCTCTCTGTATTACACAGCCCTGGTCTGTCCTCTCTCTGTATTACACAGCCCCTGTCTGTCCTCTCTGTATTACACAGCCCCCGTCTGTCCGCTCTCTGTATTACACATAGCCCGTCTGTCCTCTCTCTGTATTACACAGCCCCGCCTGTCCTCTCTCTGTATTACACAGCCCCCACCTGTCCTCTCTCTGTATTACACATACCCCGCCTGTCCTCTCTCTGTATTACACAGCCCCAGTCTGTCCTCTCTCTGTATTACACAGCCCCCGCCTGTCCGCTCTCTGTATTACACAGCCCCCGCCTGTCCTCTCTCTGTATTACACAGCCCCGGCCTGTCCTCTCTCTGTATTACACAGCCCCCGCCTCTCCTCTCTCTGTATTACACATACCCCGCCTGTCCTCTCTCTGTATTACACAGCCCCAATCTGTCCTCTCTCTGTATTACACAGCCCCCATCTGTCCTCTCTCTGTATTACACATACCACGCCTGTCCTCTCTCTGTATTACACATACCCCACCTCTCCTCTCTCTGTATTACACATACCCCGTCTGTCCTCTCTCTGTATTACACAGCCCCCGCCTGTCCTCTCTCTGTATTACACATACCCCGCCTGTTCTCTCTCTGTATTACACATACCGCTCGTCTGTCCTCTCTCTGTATTACACATACCCCGCCTGTCCTCTCTCTGTATTACACATACCCAGTCTGTCCTCTCTCTGTATTACACAGCCCCCATCTGTCCTCTCTCTGTATTACACAGCCCCAGTCTGTTCTCTCTCTGTATTACACATACCCTGTCTGTCCTCTGTCTATGTAGTACACAGCCCCCGCCTGTCCTCTCTCTGTATTACACATACCCCGCCTGTCCTCTCTCTGTATTACACAGCCCCTGGTCTGTCCTCTCTCTGTATTACACATACCCCGTCTGTCCTCTCTCTGTATTACACAGCCCCCGTCTGTCCTCTCTCTGTATTACACAGCCCTGGTCTATCCTCTCTCTGTATTACACAGCCCCTGTCTGTCCTCTCTCTGTATTACACAGCCCCCATCTGTCCTCTCTCTGTACTACACAGCCCCCCGTCTGTCCTCTCTCTGTATTACACAGCCCTGCCTGTCCGCTCTCTGTATTACACAGCCCTGGTCTGTCCTCTCTCTGTATTACACAGCCCCCGCCTGTCCTCTCTCTGTATTACACATGCCGCCTGTCTGTCCTCTCTCTGTATTACACAGCCCTGGTCTGTCCTCTCTCTGTATTACACATACTGCCCCCGCCTGTCCTCTCTCTGTATTACACATACTGCCCGTCTGTCCTCTCTCTGTATTACACAGCCCCCGCCTGTCCTCTCTCTGTATTACACAGCCCCCGCCTGTCTTCTCTCTGTATTACACAGCCCTGGTCTGTCCTCTCTCTGTATTACACAGCCCCTTTCTGTCCTCTCTGTATTACACAGCCCCCGTCTGTCCGCTCTCTGTATTACACATACCCCGTCTGTCCTCTCTCTGTATTACACAGCCCCGCCTGTCCTCTCTCTGTATTACACATACCCCGCCTGTCCTCTCTCTGTATTACACAGCCCCAGTCTGTCCTCTCTCTGTATTACACAGCCCCCGCCTGTCCGCTCTCTGTATTACACAGCCCCCGCCTGTCCGCTCTCTGTATTACACAGCCCCCGCCTGTCCTCTCTCTGTATTACACAGCCCCCGCCTGTCCTCTCTCTGTATTACACAGCCCCCCGCCTGTCCTCTCTCTGTATTACACAGCCCCCGCCTGTCCTCTCTCTGTATTACACAGCCCCCGCCTGTCCTCTCTCTCTGTATTACACAGCCCCGCCTGTCCTCTCTCTGTATTACACAGCCCCCGCCTGTCCTCTCTCTGTATTACACAGCCCCCGCCTGTCCTCTCTCTGTATTACACAGCCCCCGTCTGTCCTCTCTCTGTATTACACAGCCCCCGTCTGTCCTCTCTCTGTATTACACAGCCCCTTCTCTCCTCTCTCTGTATTACACAGCCCCCGCCTGTCCTCTCTCTGTATTACACAGCCCCCACCTGTCCTCTCTCTGTATTACACATGCCGCCTGTCTGTCCTCTCTCTGTATTACACAGGCCTGGTCTGTCCTCTCTCTGTATTACACATACTGCCCGTCTGTCCTCTCTCTGTATTACACATACTGCCCGTCTGTCCTCTCTCTGTATTACACAGCCCCCGCCTGTCCTCTCTCTGTATTACACAGCCCCCGCCTGTCCTCTCTCTGTATTACACAGCCCTGGTCTGTCCTCTCTCTGTATTACACAGCCCCTTTCTGTCCTCTCTGTATTACACAGCCCCCGTCTGTCCGCTCTCTGTATTACACATACCCCGTCTGTCCTCTCTCTGTATTACACAGCCCCAGTCTGTCCTCTCTCTGTATTACACAGCCCCCGCCTGTCCGCTCTCTGTATTACACAGCCCCCGCCTGTTCTCTCTCTGTATTACACAGCCCTCGCCTGTCCTCTCTCTGTATTACACAGCCCCCGCCTGTCCTCTCTCTGTATTACACAGCCCCCCGCCTGTCCTCTCTCTGTATTACACAGCCCCCGCCTGTCCTCTCTCTGTATTACACAGCCCCGCCTGTCCTCTCTCTGTATTACACAGCCCCCGCCTGTCCTCTCTCTGTATTACACAGCCCCCGCCTGTCCTCTCTCTGTATTACACAGCCCCCGTCTGTCCTCTCTCTGTATTACACAGCCCCCGTCTGTCCTCTCTCTGTATTACACAGCCCCTTCTCTCCTCTCTCTGTATTACACAGCCCCCGCCTGTCCTCTCTCTGTATTACACAGCCCCCGCCTGTCCTCTCTCTGTATTACACAGCCCCCACCTGTCCTCTCTCTGTATTACACAGCCCCCACCTGTCCTCTCTCTGTATTACACAGCCCCCGCCTGTCCTCTCTCTGTATTACACAGCCCCCGCCTGTCCGCTCTCTGTATTACACAGCCCTGGTCTGTCCTCTCTCTGTATTACACAGCCCCCGCCTGTCCTCTCTCTGTATTACACAGCCCCCGCCTGTCCTCTCTCTGTATTACACAGCCCCGGCCTGTCCTCTCTCTGTATTACACATACCCCGCCTGTCCTCTCTCTGTATTACACAGCCCCCGCCTGCCCTCTCTCTGTATTACACAGCCCCCGCCTGTCCTCTCTCTGTATTACACAGCCCCCCGCCTGTCCTCTCTCTGTATTACACAGCCCCCGTCTGTCCTCTCTCTGTATTACACAGCCCCCGCCTGTCCTCTCTCTGTATTACACAGCCCCCGTCTGTCCTCTCTCTGTATTACACATACCCCGCCTGTCCTCTCTCTGTATTACACAGCCCCCGTCTGTCCTCTCTCTGTATTACACATACCCCGCCTGTCCTCTCTCTGTATTGCACAGCCCCCGCCTGCCCTCTCTCTGTATTACACAGCCCCCACCTGTCCTCTCTCTGTATTACACATACCCCGCCTGTCCTCTCTCTGTATTACACAGCCCCCGCCTGTCCTCTCTCTGTATTACACAGCCCCCGCCTGTCCTCTCTCTGTATTACACAGCCCCCCGCCTGTCCTCTCTCTGTATTACACAGCCCCCGTCTGTCCTCTCTCTGTATTACACAGCCCCCGCCTGTCCTCTCTCTGTATTACACAGCCCCCGTCTGTCCTCTCTCTGTATTACACAGCCCCCGCCTGTCCTCTCTCTGTATTACACAGCACATGTAGATCACACAGCTGGGACGTACCGGCGCACGCTGTCCTCATGAGACTGGAGAGAACGCCATCCGTCCACTCGTTGGTAGTCAGGTCGTACTCTCCATAGAGTTCCCCCAGGGACACCGCCTTGGGATTCAGCGGGAAATCCTGCGCACAGGACACATAATGAACATATAAACTCATCCTACTGTCCTATTCTCATGCTAGCACCTATGGGCAAGGTCAGGGGTCACATAGGCCTGGTAACATCCCTATAGGGAGCCTATAGCGCTATCCCCGTAGTGCTCTATATGGGCAGCTTTGGGAGGTGCTCATTGCCGTGTTCTCCATAGGGACAGGATTTTTATACATAAAAGTACTAAAAGCACAAGATGCATCTCAGGTCTGCACGTTCTGTGCTTCATAAATGATACTCCTCACTCACCCGCACAGGGTTATAGGTGGGGTCACCGGTACGGTTGAGCGCAGTCAGAGCCGCCTGCAGGCAGCGCCAGGTGGTGGACTTCCCGCTGCAGGTCCTCCCCACGATCATGCAGGAATGGCGCGACGTCTTGGTTTCGTACAGCTGGATGACTTTGGCGACGGTGAACGGCGTGATTTGCAGGCCGGAGAGGCGCAGTTCCTGTTCAATCTGTTCCCGCAGCTGAGGACGTACAACGGGCGCAATGAGGGAAATATCAGAGAGCAGATTCCAAACGTGCACATATGTCATTCAGAACAGGTGAGCGGACACACCTCTAATGCAGAAATAATGTGCTGAGTGTACTACACACAAACATCGCTGCACTCATAGTCTTAAACACATTCACTCACATACATAAGTGTGGCTGCACCAACTAACATACAGATGTGTCCTTACATAAGTGTGGCTGCCCTAACTAACATACAGATATGTCCTTACATAAGTGTGGCTGCCCTAACTAACATACAGATGTGTCCTTACATAAGTGTGACTGCCCTAACTAACATACAGATGTGTCCTTACATAAGTGTGGCTGCCCTAACTAACATACAGATATGTCCTTACATAAGTGTGACTGCCCTAACTAACATACAGATATGTCCTTACATAAGTGTGGCTGCCCTAACTAACATACAGATATGTCCTTACATAAGTGTGACTGCCCTAACTAACATACAGATGTGTCCTTACATAAGTGTGGCTGCCCTAACTAACATACAGATATGTCCTTACATAAGTGTGACTGCCCTAACTAACATACAGATATGTCCTTACATAAGTGTGGCTGCCCTAACTAACATACAGATATGTCATTACATAAGTGTGGCTGCCCTAACTAACATACAGATGTGTCCTTACATAAGTGTGGCTGCCCTAACTAACATACAGATATGACATTACATAAGTGTGGCTGCCCTAACTAACATACAGATGTGTCCTTACATAAGTGTGGCTGCCCTAACTAACATACAGATGTGTCCTTACATAAGTGTGGCTGCCCTAACTAACATACAGATATGTCCTTACATAAGTGTGGCTGCCCTAACTAACATACAGATGTGTCCTTGGCTGCCCTAACTAACATACAGATATGTCCTTACATAAGTGTGGCTGCCCTAACTAACATACAGATGTGTCCTTACATAAGTGTGGCTGCCCTAACATACAGATGTGTCCTTACATAAGTGTGACTGCCCTTTCTAACATAAAGATGCATCCTTACATAAGTGTGGCTGCACCAACTAACACACAGATGCGTCCTTATATAAGTGTGACTGCCCTAACATACAGATGTGTCCTTATATAAGTGTGACTGCCCTAACATACAGATGCGTCCTTATATAAGTGTGACTGCACCAACTAACATACAGATGTGTCCTTACATAAGTGTGGCTGCCCTAACTAACATACAAATATGTCCTTACATAAGTGTGACTGCACCAACTAACATACAGATGAATCCTTACATAAGTGTGGCTGCACCAACTAACATACAGATGCGTCCTTACATAAGTGTGACTGCCCAAACTAACATACAGATGTGTCCTTACATAAGTGTGGCTGCCCTAACTAACATACCGATGTGTCCTTACATAAGTGTGGATGCCCTAACTAACATACAGATGAGCCCTTACATAAGTGTGACTGCCCTAACTAACATACAGATATGTCCTTACATAAGTGTGGCTGCCCTAACATACAGATGTGTCCTTACATAAGTGTGACTGCCCTAACTAACATACAGATATGTCCTTACATAAGTGTGGCTGCCCTAACTGACATACAGATGTGTCCTTACATAAGTGTGGCTGCCCTAACATACAGATGTGTCCTTACATAAGTTTGATTGCCCTTTCTAACATAAAGATGCATCCTTACATAAGTGTGGCTGCACCAACTAACACACAGATGCGTCCTTATATAAGTGTGACTGCCCTAACATACAGATGTGTACTTATGTAAGTGTGACTGCCCTAACTAACATACAGATGTGTCATTATAAAAGTGTGACTGCCCTAACATACAGATGCGTCCTTATATAAGTGTGACTGCACCAACATACAGATGTGTCCTTATATAAGTGTGACTGCCCTAACATACAGATATGTCCTTACATAAGTGTGACTGCCCTAACTAACATACAGATATGTCCTTACATAAGTGTGGCTGCCCTAACTAACATACAGATATGTCCTTACATAAGTGTGACTGCCCTAACTAACATACAGATATGTCATTACATAAGTGTGGCTGCCCTAACTAACATACAGATATGTCCTTACATAAGTGTGACTGCCCTAACTAACATACAGATATGTCCTTACATAAGTGTGGCTGCCCTAACTAACATACAGATGTGTCCTTACATAAGTGTGGCTGCACCGACTAACAGACAGATGTGTCCTTACATAAGTGTGGCTGCCCTAACTAACATACAGATATGTCCTTACATAAGTGTGGCTGCCCTAACTAACATACAGATGTGTCCTTACATAAGTGTGACTGCCCTAACAAACATACAGATATGTCCTTACATAAGTGTGGCTGCCCTAACAAACATACAGATGTGTCCTTACATAAGTGTGGCTGCCCTAACTAACATACAGATGTGTCCTTACATAAGTGTGGCTGCCCTAACTAACATACAGAAATGTCCTTACATACTGTAAGTGTGGCTGCCCTAACATACAGATGTGTCCTTACATAAGTGTGGCTGCCCTAACTAAGATACAGATGTGTCCTTACATAAGTGTGGCTGCCCTAACTAACATACAGATGTGTCCTTACATAAGTGTGGCTGCCCTAACTAACATAAAGATATGTCCTTACATAAGTGTGGCTGCCCTAACTAACATACAGGTGTGTCCTTACATAAGTGTGGCTGCCCTAACTAACATACAGATGTGTCCTTACATAAGTGTGACTGCCCTAACTTACATACAGATGTGTCCTTACATAAGTGTGACTGCCCTAACACTAATATACATAAGTGTGGCTGCCCTAACTAACATACAGATATGTCCTTACATAAGTGTGACTGCCCTAACTAACATACAGATGTGTCCTTACATAAGTGTGGCTGTACCGACTAACATACAGATGTGTCCTTACATAAGTGTGACTGCCCTAACAAACATACAGATATGTCTTTACATAAGTGTGGCTGCCCTAACAAACATACAGATGTGTCCTTACATAAGTGTGGCTGCCCTAACATACAGATGTGTCCTTACATAAGTATGGCTGCCCTAACATACAGATGTGTTCTTACATAAGTGTGGCTGCCCTAACTAACATACAGATATGTCCTTACATAAGTGTGGCTGCCCTAACTAACATACAGATGTGTCCTTACATAAGTGTGGCTGCCCTAACATACAGATGTGTCCTTACATAAGTGTGACTGCCCTTTCTAGCATAAAGATGCATCCTTACATAAGTGTAGCTGCACCAACTTACACACAGATGCGTCCTTATATAAGTGTGACTGCCCTAACATACAGATGTGTCCTTATATAAGTGTGACTGCCCTAACTAACATACAGATGTGTCCTTATATAAGTGTGACTGCCCTAACATACAGATGCGTCCTTATATAAGTGTGACTGCACCAACATACAGATGTGTCCTTATATAGGTGTGACTGCTCTAACATACAGATGTGTCCTTACATAAGTGTGACTACCCTAACTAACATACAGATGTGTCCTTACATAAGTGTGGCTGCCCTAACATACAGATGTGTCCTTACATAAGTGTGGCTGTACCAACTAACATACAGATGAATCCTTACATAAGTGTGACTGCCCTAACTAACATACAGATGTGTCCTTACATAAGTGTGACTGCCCTAACTAACATACAGATGTGTCCTTACATAAGTGTGACTGCCCTAACATACAGATGTGTCCTTACATAAGTGTGGCTGCCCTAACTAACATACAGATGTGTCCTTACATAAGTGTGACTGCCCTAACTAACATACAAATATGTCATTACATAAGTGTGGTTGCCCTAACTAACATACAGATATGTCCTTACATAAGTGTGACTGCCCTAACATACAGATATGTCCTTACATAAGTGTGGCTGCCCTAACTAACATACAGATGTGTCCTTACATAAGTGTGGCTGCACCGACTAACAGACAGATGTGTCCTTACATAAGTGTGACTGCCCTAACTAACATACAGATGTGTCCTTACATAAGTGTGGCTGCACCGACTAACATACAGATGTGTCATTACATAAGTGTGGCTGCCCTAACTAACATACAGATATGTCCTTACATAAGTGTGACTGCCCTAACTAACATACAGATATGTCATTACATAAGTGTGGCTGCCCTAACTAACATACAGATATGTCGTTACATAAGTGTGACTGCCCTAACTAACATACAGATATGTCCTTACATAAGTGTGGCTGCCCTAACTAACATACAGATGTGTCCTTACATAAGTGTGGCTGCACCGACTAACAGACAGATGTGTCCTTACATAAGTGTGGCTGCCCTAACTAACATACAGATATGTCCTTACATAAGTGTGGCTGCCCTAACTAACATACAGATGTGTCCTTACATAAGTGTGACTGCCCTAACAAACATACAGATATGTCCTTACATAAGTGTGGCTGCCCTAACAAACATACAGATGTGTCCTTACATAAGTGTGGCTGCCCTAACTAACATACAGATGTGTCCTTACATAAGTGTGGCTGCCCTAACTAACATACAGAAATGTCCTTACATAAGTGTGGCTGCCCTAACATACAGATGTGTCCTTACATAAGTGTGGCTGCCCTAACTAAGATACAGATGTGTCCTTACATAAGTGTGGCTGCCCTAACTAACATACAGATGTGTCCTTACATAAGTGTGGCTGCCCTAACTAACATAAAGATATGTCCTTACATAAGTGTGGCTGCCCTAACTAACATACAGGTGTGTCCTTACATAAGTGTGGCTGCCTTAACTAACATACAGATGTGTCCTTACATAAGTGTGACTGCCCTAACTTACATACAGATGTGTCCTTACATAAGTGTGACTGCCCTAACACTAATATACATAAGTGTGGCTGCCCTAACTAACATACAGATATGTCCTTACATAAGTGTGACTGCCCTAACTAACATACAGATGTGTCCTTACATAAGTGTGGCTGTACCGACTAACATACAGATGTGTCCTTACATAAGTGTGACTGCCCTAACAAACATACAGATATGTCTTTACATAAGTGTGGCTGCCCTAACAAACATACAGATGTGTCCTTACATAAGTGTGGCTGCCCTAACATACAGATGTGTCCTTACATAAGTATGGCTGCCCTAACATACAGATGTGTTCTTACATAAGTGTGGCTGCCCTAACTAACATACAGATATGTCCTTACATAAGTGTGGCTGCCCTAACTAACATACAGATGTGTCCTTACATAAGTGTGGCTGCCCTAACATACAGATGTGTCCTTACATAAGTGTGACTGCCCTTTCTAGCATAAAGATGCATCCTTACATAAGTGTAGCTGCACCAACTTACACACAGATGCGTCCTTATATAAGTGTGACTGCCCTAACATACAGATGTGTCCTTATATAAGTGTGACTGCCCTAACTAACATACAGATGTGTCCTTATATAAGTGTGACTGCCCTAACATACAGATGCGTCCTTATATAAGTGTGACTGCACCAACATACAGATGTGTCCTTATATAGGTGTGACTGCTCTAACATACAGATGTGTCCTTACATAAGTGTGACTACCCTAACTAACATACAGATGTGTCCTTACATAAGTGTGGCTGCCCTAACATACAGATGTGTCCTTACATAAGTGTGGCTGTACCAACTAACATACAGATGAATCCTTACATAAGTGTGACTGCCCTAACTAACATACAGATGTGTCCTTACATAAGTGTGACTGCCCTAACTAACATACAGATGTGTCCTTACATAAGTGTGACTGCCCTAACATACAGATGTGTCCTTACATAAGTGTGGCTGCCCTAACTAACATACAGATGTGTCCTTACATAAGTGTGACTGCCCTAACTAACATACAAATATGTCATTACATAAGTGTGGTTGCCCTAACTAACATACAGATATGTCCTTACATAAGTGTGACTGCCCTAACATACAGATATGTCCTTACATAAGTGTGGCTGCCCTAACTAACATACAGATGTGTCCTTACATAAGTGTGGCTGCACCGACTAACAGACAGATGTGTCCTTACATAAGTGTGACTGCCCTAACTAACATACAGATGTGTCCTTACATAAGTGTGGCTGCACCGACTAACATACAGATGTGTCATTACATAAGTGTGGCTGCCCTAACAAACATACAGATGTGTCCTTACATAAGTGTGGCTGCCCTAACTAACATACAGATGTGTCCTTACATAAGTGTGGCTGCCCTAAGATACAGATGTGTCCTTACATAAGTGTGGCTGCCCTAACTAACATACAGATGTGTCCTTACATAAGTGTGGCTGCCCTAACTAATATACAGATATGTCCTTACATAAGTGTGGCTGCCCTAACTAACATACAGGTGTGTCCTTACATAAGTGTGGCTGCCCTAACTAACATACAGATGTGTCCTTACATAAGTGTGACTGCCCTAACTTACATACAGATGTGTCCTTACATAAGTGTGACTGCCCTAACTAACATACAGATATGTCCTTACATAAGTGTGGCTGCCCTAACTAACATACAGATGTGTCCTTACATAAGTGTGGCTGCCCTAACTAACATACAGATGTGTCCTTACATAAGTGTGACTGCCCTAACTAACATACACGTGTGTCCTTACATAAGTGTGGCTGCCCTAACTAACATACAGATGTGTCCTTACATAAGTGTGGCTGCCCTAACATACAGATGTGTCCTTACATAAGTGTGGCTGCCCTAACATACAGATGTGTTCTTACATAAGTGTGGCTGCCCTAACTAACATACAGATATGTCCTTACATAAGTGTGACTGCCCTAACTAACATACACGTGTGTCCTTACATAAGTGTGGCTGCCCTAACTAACATACAGATGTGTCCTTACATAAGTGTGGCTGCCCTAACATACAGATGTGTCCTTACATAAGTGTGACTGCCCTTTCTAGCATAAAGATGCATCCTTACATAAGTGTGGCTGCACCAACTAACACACAGATGCGTCCTTATATAAGTGTGACTGCCCTAACATACAGATGTGTCCTTATAGAAGTGTGACTGCCCAAACATACAGATGTGTCCTTATATAAGTGTGACTGACCTAACTAACATACAGATGTGTCCTTATATAAGTGTGACTGCCCTAACATACAGATGCGTCCTTATATAAGTGTGACTGCACCAACATACAGATGTGTCCTTATATAAGTGTGACTGCCCTAACATATAGATGTGTCCTTACATAAGTGTGACTACCCTAACTAACATACAGATGTGTCCTTACATAAGTGTGGCTGCACCAACTAACATACAGATGAATCCTTACATAAGTGTGACTGCCCTAACTAACATACAGATGTGTCCTTACATAAGTGTGACTGCCCTAACATACAGATGTGTCCTTACATAAGTGTGACTGCCCTAACATACAGATGCGTCCTTATATAAGTGTGACTGCACCAACATACAGATGTGTCCTTATATAAGTGTGACTGCCCTAATATACAGATGTGTCCTTACATAAGTTTGACTACCCTAACTAACATACAGATGTGTCCTTACATAAGTGTGGCTGCCCTAACATACAGATGTGTCCTTACATAAGTGTGGCTGCACCAACTAACATACAGATGAATCCTTACATAAGTGTGACTGCCCTAACTAACATACAGATGTGTCCTTACATAAGTGTGACTGCCCTAACTAACATACAGATGTGTCCTTACATAAGTGTGACTGCCCTAACATACAGATGTGTCCTTACATAAGTGTGGCTGCCCTAACTAACATACAGATGTGTCCTTACATAAGTGTGACTGCCCTAACTAACATACAGATATGTCCTTACATAAGTGTGGCTGCCCTAACTAACATACAGATGTGTCCTTACATAAGTGTGGCTGCACCGACTAACAGACAGATGTGTCCTTACATAAGTGTGACTGCCCTAACTAACATACAGATATGTCTTTACATAAGTGTGGCTGCCCTAACTAACATACAGATGTGTCCTTACATAAGTGTGGCTGCACCGACTAACATACAGATGTGTCATTACATAAGTGTGACTGCCCTAACAAACATACAGATGTGTCCTTACATAAGTGTGGCTGCACCGACTAACATACAGATGTGTCATTACATAAGTGTGGCTGCCCTAACAAACATACAGATGTGTCCTTACATAAGTGTGGCTGCCCTAACTAAGATACAGATGTGTCCTTACATAAGTGTGGCTGCCCTAACATACAGATGTGTCCTTACATAAGTGTGACTGCCCTAACTTACATACAGATGTGTCCTTACATAAGTGTGACTGCCCTAACTAACATACAGATATGTCCTTACATAAGTGTGGCTGCCCTAACTAACATACAGATGTGTCCTTACATAAGTGTGGCTGCCCTAACTAATATACAGATGTGTCCTTACATAAGTGTGACTGCCCTAACTAACATACACGTGTGTCCTTACATAAGTGTGGCTGCCCTAACTAACATACAGATGTGTCCTTACATAAGTGTGGCTGCCCTAACATACAGATGTGTCCTTACATAAGTGTGGCTGCCCTAACATACAGATGTGTTCTTACATAAGTGTGGCTGCCCTAACTAACATACAGATATGTCCTTACATAAGTGTGACTGCCCTAACTAACATACACGTGTGTCCTTACATAAGTGTGGCTGCCCTAACTAACAAACAGATGTGTCCTTACATAAGTGTGGCTGCCCTAACATACAGATGTGTCCTTACATAAGTGTGACTGCCCTTTCTAGCATAAAGATGCATCCTTACATAAGTGTGGCTGCACCAACTAACACACAGATGCGTCCTTATATAAGTGTGACTGCCCTAACATACAGATGTGTCCTTATAGAAGTGTGACTGCCCTAACATACAGATGTGTCCTTATATAAGTGTGACTGCCCTAACTAACATACAGATGTGTCCTTATATAAGTGTGACTGCCCTAACATACAGATGCGTCCTTATATAAGTGTGACTGCACCAACATACAGATTTGTCCTTATATAAGTGTGACTGCCCTAACATACAGATGTGTCCTTACATAAGTGTGACTACCCTAACTAACATACAGATGTGTCCTTACATAAGTGTGGCTGCCCTAACATACAGATGTGTCCTTACATATGTGTGGCTGCCCTAACGAAGATACAGATGTGTCCTTACATAAGTGTGGCTGCCCTAACTAACATACAGATGTGTCCTTACATAAGTGTGACTGCCCTAACTAACATACAGATGTGTCCTTACATAAGTGTGACTGCCCTAACATACAGATGTGTCCTTACATAAGTGTGGCTGCCCTAACTAAGATACAGATGTGTCCTTACATAAGTGTGGCTGCCCTAACTAACATACAGATGTGTCCTTACATAAGTGTGGCTGCCCTAACTAACATACAGATGTGTCCTTACATAAGTGTGGCTGCCCTAACATACAGATGTGTCCTTACATAAGTGTGACTGCCCTAACATACAGATGTGTCCTTACATAAGTGTGGCTGCCCTAACTAACATACAGATGTGTCCTTACATAAGTGTGACTGCCCTAACTAACATACAGATGTGTCCTCACATAAGTGTGGCTGCCCTAACATACAGATGTGTCCTTACATAAGTGTGGCTGCCCTAACTAAGATACAGATGTGTCCTTACATAAGTGTGGCTGCCCTAACTAACATACAGATGTGTCCTTACATAAGTGTGGCTGCCCTAACTAACATACAGAAATGTCCTTACATAAGTGTGGCTGCCCTAACATACAGATGTTTCCTTACATAAGTGTGGCTGCCCTAACTAACATACAGATGTGTCCTTACATAAGTGTGGCTGCCCTAACTAACATACAGATATGTCCTTACATAAGTGTGGCTGCACTAACTAACATACAGGTGTGTCCTTACATAAGTGTGGCTGCCCTAACTTACATACAGATGTGTCCTTACATAAGTGTGACTGCCCTAACTAACATACACGTGTGTCCTTACATAAGTGTGGCTGCCCTAACTAACATACAGATGTGTCCTTACATAAGTGTGGCTGCCCTAACATACAGATGTGTCCTTACATAAGTGTGGCTGCCCTAACATACTGTACAAATATGTCCTTACATAAGTGTGGCTGCCCTAACTAACATACAGATGTGTCCTTACATAAGTGTGGCTGCCCTAACATACAGATGTGTCCTTACATAAGTGTGACTGCCCTTTCTAGCATAAAGAATAAAGATGCATCCTTACATAAGTGTGGCTGCACCAACTAACACACAGATGCGTCCTTATATAAGTGTGACTGCCCTAACTAACATACAGATGTGTCCTTATATAAGTGTGACTGCCCTAAATAACATACAGATGTGTCCTTACATAAGTGTGACTGCCCTAACATACAGATGTGTCCTTATATAAGTGTGACTGCCCTAACATACAGATGTGTCCTTATATAAGTGTGACTGCCCTAACTAACATACAGATGTGTCCTTATATAAGTGTGACTGCCCTAACATACAGATGTGTCCTTATATAAGTGTGACTGCCCTAACATAGAGATGCATCCTTATATAAGTGTGACTGCCCTAACATACAGATGTGTCCTTACATAAGTGTGACTACCCTAACTAACATACAGATGTGTCCTTACATAAGTGTGGCTGCCCTAACATACAGATGTGTCCTTACATAAGTGTGGCTGCACCAACTAACATACAGATGAATCCTTACATAAGTGTGGCTGCCCTAACTAACATACAGATGTGTCCTTACATAAGTGTGACTGCCCTAACTAACATACAGATGTGTCCTTACATAAGTGTGGCTGCCCTAACATACAGATGTGTCCTTACATAAGTGTGGCTGCCCTAACATACAGATGTGTTCTTACATAAGTGTGGCTGCCCTAACTAACATACAGATATGTCCTTACATAAGTGTGACTGCCCTAACTAACATACAGATGTGTCCTTACATAAGTGTGGCTGCCCTAACATACAGATGTGTCCTTACATAAGTGTGACTGCCCTTTTTAGCATAAAGATGCATCCTTACATAAGTGTGGCTGCACCAACTAACACACAGATGCGTCCTTATATAAGTGTGACTGCCCTAACATACAGATGTGTCCTTATAGAAGTGTGACTGCACCAACATACAGATGTGTCCTTATATAAGTGTGACTGCCCTAACATACAGATGTGTCCTTACATAAGTGTGACTACCCTAACTAACATACAGATGTGTCCTTACATAAGTGTGGCTGCCCTAACATACAGATGTGTCCTTACATAAGTGTGGCTGCCCTAACATACAGATGTGTTCTTACATAAGTGTGGCTGCCCTAACTAACATACAGATATGTCCTTACATAAGTGTGACTGCCCTAACTAACATACACGTGTGTCCTTACATAAGTGTGGCTGCCCTAACATACAGATATGTCCTTACATAAGTGTGACTGCCCTAACTAACATACACGTGTGTCCTTACATAAGTGTGACTGCCCTAACATACAGATGCGTCCTTATATAAGTGTGACTGCACCAACATACAGATGTGTCCTTATATAAGTGTGACTGCCCTAACATACAGATGTGTCCTTACATAAGTGTGACTACCCTAACATACAGATGTGTCCTTACATAAGTGTGGCTGCCCTAACATACAGATGTGTCCTTACATAAGTGTGGCTGCCCTAACTAAGATACAGATGAATCCTTACATAAGTGTGGCTGCCCTAACTAACATACAGATGTGTCCTTACATAAGTGTGACTGCCCTAACTAACATACAGATGTGTCCTTACATAAGTGTGACTGCCCTAACATACAGATGTGTCCTTACATAAGTGTGGCTGCCCTAACATACAGATGTGCCCTTACATAAGTGTGGCTGCCCTAACTAACATACAGATGTGTCCTTACATAAGTGTGGCTGCCCTAACTAACATACAGATGTGTCCTTACATAAGTGTGGCTGCCCTAACATACAGATGTGTCCTTACATAAGTGTGGCTGCCCTAACTAAGATACAGATGTGTCCTTACATAAGTGTGGCTGCCCTAACTAACATACAGATGTGTCCTTACATAAGTGTGACTGCCCTAACTAACATACAGATGTGTCCTTACATAAGTGTGGCTGCCCTAACTAACATACAGAAATGTCCTTACATAAGTGTGGCTGCCCTAACATACAGATGTGTCCTTACATAAGTGTGGCTGCCCTAACTAACATACAGATGTGTCCTTACATAAGTGTGGCTGCCCTAACTAACATACAGATATGTCCTTACATAAGTGTGGCTGCCCTAACTAACATACAGATGTGTCCTTACATAAGTGTGACTGCCCTAACTTACATACAGATGTGTCCTTACATAAGTGTGACTGCCCTAACTAACATACAGATATGTCCTTACATAAGTGTGGCTGCCCTAACTAACACACAGATGTGTCCTTACATAAGTGTGGCTGCCCTAACTAACATACAGATGTGTCCTTACATAAGTGTGACTGCCCTAACTAACATACACGTGTGTCCTTACATAAGTGTGGCTGCCCTAACTAACATACAGATGTGTCCTTACATAAGTGTGGCTGCCCTAACATACAGATGTGTCCTTACATAAGTGTGGCTGCCCTAACATACAGATGTGTTCTTACATAAGTGTGGCTGCCCTTACTAACATACAAATATGTCCTTACATAAGTGTGGCTGCCCTAACTAACATACAGATGTGTCCTTACATAAGTGTGGCTGCCCTAACATACAGATGTGTCCTTACATAAGTGTGACTGCCCTTTCTAGCATAAAGATGCATCCTTACATAAGTGTGGCTGCACCAACTAACACACAGATGCGTCCTTATATAAGTGTGACTGCACCAACATACAGATGTGTCCTTATATAAGTGTGACTGCCCTAACATACTGATGTGTCCTTACATAAGTGTGACTACCCTAACTAACATACAGATGTGTCCTTACATAAGTGTGGCTGCCCTAACATACAGATGTGTCCTTACATAAGTGTGGCTGCACCAACTAACATACAGATGAATCCTTACGTAAGTGTGACTGCCCTAACTAACATACAGATGTGTCCTTACATAAGTGTGGCTGCACCAACTAACATACAGATGTGTCCTTACATAAGTGTGGCTGCCCTAACTAACATACAGATATGTCCTTACATAAGTGTGACTGCCCTTTCTAACATACAGATGCGTCCTTACATAAGTGTGGCTGTACCAACTAAAATACAATGCGTCCTTACATAAGTGTGGCTGTACCAACTAACATACAGATGTGTCCTTACATAAGTGTGACTGCACCAACAAACATACAGGTGCGTCCTTACATAAGTGTGACTGCACCAACTAACACACAGATGCGTCCTTACAGTATATAAGTGTGACTGCACCTACTAACATACAGATATGTCCTTACATAAGTGTGACTGCACCAACTAACATACAGATGCATCCTTACATAAGTGTGACTGCACCAACTAACATACAGATGTATCCTTACATAAGTGTGACTGCACCAACTAACATACAGATGTGTCCTTACATAAGTGTGGCTGCACCAACTAACATACAGATGTGTCCTTACATAAGTGTGACTGCACCAACTAACATACAGATGCATCCTTACATAAGTGTGATTGCACCAACTAACATACAGATGCGTGCTTACTAACATACAGGCTTGAGTTTAATAGTATCAGTGCACTTACCTTGCCGTAATCTACAGATGGCGTGTCAATGCCTGGGAAAAGATCCTGTGTGATTCCATTGAACAGGGGAAGGTCCACGGAGGTGAGCTTGGCAACATTCATATCTTTCATGGACATGAGAAGAATCTGCGGAAGAGACAATATCAGGAGAGAGACAGTAGAAAGCTGAAGGTCCATATTCTCCCCCGACAAGTCAGAACATAACCAGCAAACACCCATCACTTACCTCCTCATCGGATAAATCGGGCCGCACCCTGCGTTTCCTCCCAGCGTAGCGGAGCAATGAGGTGAGAGCTCTCAGTCCAAAATCATAGTGGTCCTGCTTGGACAGCTGCTGTACGGCCAGCGAGTACAGGGTGTAGACCTTCTTAGCCAGGAGCTACGGAACAAGACCAACATGTGACCACGCGCCTCCTAGGGTCCTGTACGGATGTGACCACCCGTACAATACAGACCGATGTTCTACCACGTAGCGCTGTTACCTTGCAGTTACTGAACCCTTCTCCAAACAAAATTATCTCTGCAATGAGCGTCGAGTCTGGAACCACCATGGAAATGGGCCTGAACATGGACTTGAGGTTGTCGGGGAGCTCGGTGCGGCCGGCGTATCCTGTAAACCACAAGAACGTGTCAATGACTAGGATACAAAAAGAGGAGGAGATCAGGCGGTGGTCTGGTTGTCCAGCAAGGGATTCTCACCTGGATTCATGGTGATGAAAATACCGCAAGACCACACCAAGTTGATTTCTCTTCCCTCAAATATGAATCGGTTGAGGTTAGCGGAGAGAGCGGACAGGATAGAAAGGATCTGCTGGGCAACCACCGACAGCACTTCAATGTTGATGCGGTTAAACTCGTCGAAACAGCCCCAAGCACCAGTCTGGAGCAAAGAGATATAGATTAGAGTGCACTTCTAAAAAAAGCTGATCAGTTTGGGTTTAGATGATGGACTGGAGGTGGACCACTAATGGTCTGAGATAGAGGCTAGACTGATAAAGAAGTGAAGTAAAAGCAGACACTAGTTGAGTCTCAGAGTAAGGCCAGGTGGTGGATCAATCATTGTGTCAATACAGGCTAGTTAGTGATAAAGGATAAAGTAAAGTAGTAACAGAAGATACCGGTAGACCAGTTATGGTCTGAGATGGAGACTAGGCAGTACAAAAGTAATAGAAGATACCGATGGACCAGTTATGGTCTGAGATGGAGACTAGGCAGTGATACAGAAGTAATAGAAGATACTGGTGAACAAATTATGGTCTGAGATGGAGACTAAGCAGTAATACAGAAGTATTAGAAGATACTAGTGGACCAGTTATGGTCTGAGATGGAAACTAGGCAGCAATACAGAAGTAATAGAAGATACTGGTGAACCAGTCATGGTCTGAGATGGAGACTAGGCAGTAATACAGAAGTAAGAGAAGATACTGGTGGACCAGTAATGGTCTGAGATGAAGACTAGGCAGTGATACAGAAGTAAGAGAAGATACTGGTGGACCAGTTATAGTCTGAGATGGATGCTAAACAGTGATACAGAAGTAATAGAAGATAATGGTGGACCAGTTATGGTCTGAGATGGAGACTAGACAGCTATAAAGAAGCAGAGTAAGAGCAGACATGATGACGCATACAAGAAAAATAGGTTCCTCCTTCTCACCTGGGCCAAGCCAGAATACATCCTTCCCATGGATTTGTAGTCCAGGCCCTCCGAGCAGTTCACCACAATCACGTACATTCCCAGTGCCTTTCCTAAATCTTTCACAGTCTCTGTCTTCCCAGTACCAGCTGGGCCCTTAGGGGATCCCCCACGATGTAGGTGCAGGGCTGTGGTGAGGGTCATGTAGCATCTGTGGGGACAGACTGTGTTACCCGGTGTAATGACAGATCCATTGCGCCCTGTGATAGAGCCAGGAAAACAATGCTGCCATTGTTTTGGCCGATACCTACACATCACGTAGCAGAAGGTATCAATATGGGGACTGGTGTCCACAAAATCTCCCTTTTTGGCAAAGTATTTCTTTCACCTTATCAATCCCTGCACATATCTTCACCTGGCCGGAATCACCTTCACAGATGATGCCCCGAGGAAGGACACTTAGGAAAAGGAGGGTTTCCTGAAACTGGGAAACTCCTAAGCTATTACTTATCTTTCATTCTGTGGGGAACACTAATGATGGGGATACAGCCGGAGGATTGGCGCTTTATTAAAAATCTGCACAAAAACAGAAGCTCCTCTCATTTTTATACACCCACCCAACAGATGGCGCCACCAAGACACCCGCCCCCCAACTTCCACCACACCCATATCTTCTCTTTCATGTGGGTCAGGGTCATCTGTACGGTTCTGTGGCTGTGTGATGCCTGAAGTGGGCCAGGCTATGGATGGGGTGAGGGTTTCAGCTTCTGCAGTCATACACAAATGTTAAGGCCTGGGAAGCAGACGCGGAGTCTACAAGAAACCGCTATTCTGGTAATGTGTCACCCAGGCTGGAAATGGAGAAGATTATTGAGCCAATAGGGAAAATAAGATTTTAAACCTACCGGTAAATCTTTTTCTCCTAGTCTGTAGAGGATGCTGGGGACTCCGTAAGGACCATGGGGTATAGACGGGCTCCGCAGGAGACATGGGCACTACAAAGAACTTTAGAATGGGTGTGCACTGGCTCCTCCCTCTATGCCCCTCCTCCAGACCTCAGTTAGAGAAACTGTGCCCAGAGGAGACGGACAGTACGAGGAAGGATTTTGTTAATCTAAGGGCAAGATTCATACCAGCCCACACCATCCACACCGTATAACATGGAATATACGAACCAGTTAACAGTATGAAACAAAATAGCATCAGCCCGAGACTGATCAAAACTGTAACATAACCCTTATGTAAGCAAAAACTATATACAAGTCTTGCAGATTTAGTCCGCACTGGGACGGGCGCCCAGCATCCTCTACGGACTAGGAGAAAAAGATTTACCGGTAGGTTTAAAATCTTATTTTCTCTTACATCCTAGAGGATGCTGGGGACTCCGTAAGGACCATGGGGATTATACCAAAGCTCCAGACCGGGCGGGAGAGTGCGGATGACTCTGCAGCACCGATTGAGCAAACATGAGGTCCTCATCAGCCAGGGTATCAAACTTGTAGAATTTTGCAAAAGTGTTTGAACCCGACCAAGTCGCCGCTCGGCAAAACTGTAATGCCGAGACGCCTCGGGCAGCCCCCCAAGAAGAGCCCACCTTCCTAGTGGAATGGGCCTTTACCGAATTTGGTAACGGCAATCCAGCCGTAGAATGAGCCTGCTGAATCGTGTTACAGATCCAGCGAGCAATAGTCTGCTTAGAAGCAGGAGCACCAACCTTGTTGGCTGCATACAGGACAAACAGAGCCTCTGTTTTCCTAACCCGAGCCGTCCTCGCTACATAGATTTTTAAGGCCCTGACTACATCAAGGGACTTGGAATCCTCCAAGTCCCCCGTACCCACAGGTACCACAATAGGTTGGTTCATATGAAAAGATGAAACCACCTTAAGCAAAAATTGAGGACGAGTCCTCAATTCTGTTCTATCCACATGGAAAATCAGGTAGGGGCTTTTGTGAGACAAAACCGCCAATTCGGACACCCGCCTTGCAGATGCCAAGGCCAACAACATGACCACCTTCCAAGTGAGAAATTTTAATTCCACTGTTTGAAGAGGTTCAAACCAGTGAGATTTTAAGAACTGCAACACCACGTTAAGGTCCCATGGTGCCACTGGAGGCACAAAAGGAGGCTATATGTGCAGCACTCCCTTTACCAAAGTCTGGACTTCCGGGAGAGAAGCCAAGTCCTTCTAAAAGAAAATTGATATGGCCGAAATCTGTACCTTAATGGAGCCTAATTTTCAGGCCCATATCCACTCCTGTCTGCAGAAAGTGGAGAAAACGGCCCAGATGGAAATCTTCCGTAGGAGCATTCTTGGCTTCACACCAAGATACATACTTTCTCCAGATACGGTGATAATGTTTCGCCGGCACCTCCTTCCTAGCCCTTATCAGAGTAGGGATGACTTCTTCCGGAATGCCTTTTCCAGCTAGGATTCGGTGTTCAACCGCCATGCCGTCAAACGTAACCGCGGTAAGTCTTGGAACACGCAGGGCCCCTGTTGCAACAGGTCCTCTCTGAGAGGAAGAGGCCACGGATCTTCTGTGAGCATTTCCTGAAGAACTGAATACCAGGCCCTTCGAGGCCAATCTGGAACAATGAGGATTGTCCGCACTCTTTTTCGTCTTATGATTCTCAATATCTTTGAGATGAGTGGAAGAGGAGGAAACACATAGACCGACCGAAACATCCACGGTGTCACCAGGGCGTCCACCGCCACTGCGTGAGGGTCCCTTGACCTGGCACAATACCTCCGAAGCTTCTTGTTGAGGCGCGATGCCATCATGTCTAATTGAGGAAGACCCCAATGACTTGTTATCTCTGCAAAAACTTCTTGATGAAGTCCCCACTCTCCTGGATGGAGATCGTGTCTGCTGAGGAAGTCTGCTTCCCAGTTGTCCACTCCCGGAATGAAGACTGTCGTCAAAGCGCTTACATGATTTTCCGCCCAGCGAAGAATCCTGGTGGCTTCCGCCATTGCCACTCTGCTCCTTGTTCCGCCCTGGCTGTTTACATGAGCCACGGCTGAGACGTTGTCTGACTGAATCAGAACCGGTAGGTCGCGAAGAAGATTCTCCGCTTGACGCAGGCCGTTGTATATGGCCCTCAATTCCAGTTCTGATGAATGTGAAGATGGGACCCGGACCATTTGTCCAGAAGATCCCACTGAAAAGTCCTCGCATGAAACCTGCCGAAGGGCATGGCCTCGTAGGACGCCACCATTTCCCCCAGTACTCGAGTGCATTGATGGACTGACACCCTTTTCAGTTTCAACAGGTCTCTGACCATGTTCTGGAGTTCCTGGGCTTTTTCCATCGGGAGAAAAACCCTCTTTCGTTCCGTGTCCAGAATCATGCCCAAGAAAGATAGCCGAGTCGTTGGAACCAACTGCGACTTTGGCAGATTGAGAATCCAGCCATGTTGCTGCAGCACTCTTAGGGAGAGCGACACGCTTTTCAGCAACTGTTCTCTTGATCTCGCTTTTATCAGGTCCAAGTACGGGATAATTGTGACTCCCTGCCGGCGCAGGAGCACCATCATTTCCGCCATTACCTTGGTGAAAATCCTCGGGGCCGTGGAATGCCCAAACGGCCACGTCTGAAACTGGTAATGACATTCCTGTACAGCGAATCTCAGGTACGCCTGATGAGGGGGATATATGGGGACATGAAGGTATGCATCCTTTATGTCTAGTGACACCATAAAATCCCCCCCTTCCAGGCTGGAGATAACTGCCCGGAGCTATTCCATCTTGAATTTGAACTTTTTCAAGTACAGGTTTAGGGATTTTAAATTTAGAATGGGTCTGACCGAGCCATCCGGTTTCGGGAACCACAAACAGGGTTGAATAGTACCCTTGCCCCTGCTGAAGTAGGGGAACCTTGACAACCACTTGTTGTTGACACAGTTTTTGAATTGCAGCTAAACTATCTCCCTTTCTGGGGAAGAAGCTGGTAAGGCAGATTTGAAAAACCGCCGAGGAGGCACGTCTTCGAATTCCAGATTGTAACCTTGGGACACAATTTCCATTGCTCAAGGATCCACATCTGACTGAACCCAGACGTGGCTTTAGAGTCGAAGTCGTGCCCCCACCGGAGCGGACTCCCTCAGTGGAGCCCCAGCGTCAATCAGTGGATTTAGTAGAAGCTGGGGAGGACTTCTGCTTCTGGGAACTAGCCGTAGCAGGCATTCTCTTCCCTTTACCCTTACCTCTGGCGAGGAAGGAAGATCCCCGACCTCTTTCGGATTTATGCGACCGAAAGGACTGCATCTGATATTGCGGCGTTTTCTTCTGTTGTGGGGAAACATAAGGAAAAAAAGTAGATTTACCCGTGGTAGCTGTGGAAACCAGGTCCGCGAGACCTTCCCCAAATAAGTCCTCACCTTTGTAAGGCAAAACTTCCATATGTCTTTTTGAGTCGGCATCACCCGTCCATTGACGCGTCCACAGGGCTCGCCTAGCAGAAATCGCCATGGCATTGGCTCTCGAACCTAGCAGGCCAACGTCTCTCTGAGCGTCTCTCATATTGTTAGGATCTCCTGTTCTGTACTGCCACGTCGCCATGGCAACCGGGAGGCAAGTGTTAGCGAAGTAACCTGAGCGCAGCTGATACTCCGGTCCGGGTTTTTACTGTGTAGTGGTTACAGGCTCTGTGCACGGCAGGGAATCCGGCGCTGGTTTTGTGCTCACAGTCTGTGAGGTCTGAGTGGGGCGTGGACAGCACCTGCTATATAAACCATCCTCTCAGGCTAGGCAAATGCTGCTGAATCTTTGTTTGTTAGTCAGTTCCAGAGAGTTAGCTAGTACTGTGTGACTTTGTATTTACTTGTTGCTTACTGCGAATAGGCCTTGGGATTTGGTACTTCATTCTGCCAATCCGGACCTAGCAGTAAGACTGGAGTCAGTTGTTTAACCTGCTGGGGTTCTTTTGCTATTCTGTGAACCCAGCAGGTTTGCGGCTGTACTCTCAGACCTGCTTGCTTAATCCTCCCTCACTGTGCAGGGCGTCCAGGTGTCAGTTTAGTGGCAGTAAGCTGAACCTGTGCCCTGCAAGTGGGGGTTAGGATTGTGGATACTCTCCTTGTGTCTATATTTCTATCTCTGACCAAGGAGTTTATTCCCACACCCGTTGGTAACCCTTTGGGGTTTTTCCTGTTGCTCTTAGCAACATCATTTTGGGTGCTCCACATGTTAAATCACTACATCTCGCTTCATTGTCCGCTCTATTCCATCTGAGCATTCCTGACACTAGGGAGACACTCAGTTCCTGAGCCTTTGGGCTTCTCCGTTCACTTTGTGTTTATTAGTTATTCCATCACCTCATGTGTATGTTGTGTTATACTGTCTGTGAGTTCGTTTTGCCTCGCATCCCTCTCTGTTCATACACCGGTATACTCCTGTTAGCACTGGTGTGCGTAACACATATATAAGACTGCGTCTTTAATGTGACCTAAGGTCAATAAAATGGTATCCCTATCCAGGGTATAAACGTCAGCTGACAAGGTATCTGTCCCAGCTGCCACAGCGCTACAAACCCAAGCCGACATTATTGCCGGTCTGAGCAAGGCACCCATATGTGTATAAATTGATTTCAAGGTAGTCTCCTGTCTGCGATCAGCAGGATCCCTGAGAGCTGCCGAATCTGGAGACGGTAGCGCCACCTTTTTGGATAAACGCGTTAAAGCCTTGTCCACTCTGGGTGAGGATTCCCACCGTAACCTGTCCTGTGCAGGGAAAGAATACGCCATAAGAATTCTCTTGGGAATCTGCAGTTTCTTGTCTGGAGTTTCCCAAGCTTTTTCAAATAACGCATTCAACTCATGAGATGGGGGAAAGGTTACCTCAGGTTTCTTTTCCTTAAACATGCATACCCTCTTGTCAGGAACAGAGGGGTCATATGTGATATGTAAAACATCCTTTATTGCAATAATCATATAATGAATACTTTTGGCCACCCTTGGGTGTAACCTCGCATCATCGTAGTCGACACTGGAGTCAGAATCCGTGTCGGTATCAGTGTCTGCTACTTGGGACAAGGGACGTTTCTGAGACCCTGAAGGGCCCTGTGACACAGCCAAAGCCATGGATTGACTCCCTGTTCTATCCCTGGACTCTGCTAAGTCCAATCTCTTATGTAATAAAGACACATTTGCACTTAAAACATTAAACATATCCATCCAATCATGTGTCGGCGTTGCAGACGGAGACACCACAATCATCTGCTCCACCTCCTCCTTAGATGAGCCTTCCGCTTCAGACATGTCGACACACACGTACCGACACGCCCACACACTCAGGGAAATAACTATATGGAGACAGTTCCCCAATAAGGCCCTTTGGAGAGACAGAGAGAGAGTATGCCAGCACACACCCAGCGCCACCAGACCCTGGAATAAAATCCCAGTTAGGACAGCGCTTTTATATAAATATATATACATATATACACTCACTGCGCCAATTAAAAATGCCCCCCCCCCTCTTTTTTGCCTTCTGTAACGTCATTCAGCAGGGGAGAGTCCGGGGAGCCAGCTTCTCTGCAGTGCTGTGGAGAAAATAGCGCTGGTTAGTGTTGGAGGACCAAGCCCCGCCCCCTCCCCGGCGGGCTTCGGTCCCGCTCAAATTATTTATACTGGCAGGGTTTTATTAATATACTGCCTCCGCAGTATCTACTTTATATGCCAGTGTCCCTAGAGGTTTTTATTGCTGCCCAGGGCGCCCCCCGTGCGCCCTGCACCCTTACAGTGCCCGTTGTGTGTGTCTGTGTGGGAGCAATGGCGCACAGCGTTACCGCTGTGCGTTACCTCAGTGAAGATCTGAAGTCTTCTGCCGCCTGTGAAGTCTTCTTTTCTTCTTAATACTCACCCGGCTTCTATCTTCCGGCTCTATGAGGAGGACGGCGGCGCGGCTCCGGGACGAACGACGATGGTGAGACCCGCGTTCCGACCCTCTGGAGCTAATGGTGTCCAGTAGCCTAAGAAGCAGAGCCTAGCATTTAAGTAGTCTGCTTCTCTCCCCTCAGTCCCACGATGCAGGGAGCCTGTTGCCAGCAGTGCTCCCTGAAAATAAAAAAACCTAACAAAACCTAACAAAATTCTTTTTACAAAGAAACTCAGGAGAGCTCCCCTGTAGTGCACCCAGTCTCCTCTGGGCACAGGATCTAACTGAGGTCTGAAGGAGGGGCATAGAGGGAGGAGCCAGTGCACACCCATACTAAAAGTTCTTTATAGTGCCCATGTCTCCTGCGGAGCCCGTCTATACCCCATGGTCCTTACGGCGTCCCCAGCATCCTCTAGGACATAAGAAAAAGACCTTTCTGCTAATACAGGCACTACAACGTTTCACTAGTGCTGCTAGTGCTGGACGGAAGGTGCTTCCGCCCCAAGTCTTGTGCGTCCCATCCCATAATGCCCCGGTTCTTCTGCTCATTTTCTAGGTTTAATGATCTCAGAAACGGCTGCTTCTCCCTTTCCTGGACGTTCTCTATGTTGTTTCCAATGGGACTTTGGTTCTGTATCTGTACTGTCAGTGTCCCTCAATGGATTCAGGGAAAAGGTAAGTACTACAACCCCAAAGTACACAGCGGAAGATGAGGGTAACGGTACCTGTCAGTTAGAGGAGTAATCACAAGGCGGCCCGAATTTCCCAGATACTCATATCCATACTGGAACTGTGTGTTGGTCTGTCTAATGAGACAGTCATCAATGTCCTGCAAGGACAGACAATACTAATTATGTACAATCCACATTCACATGCTGCCACCCCATGGTGGGAGGGACAAACTCACAGCTCCCTCCTACCGGTGTCACCCTGCAGGGGGAGGGACAGGTTCATAGCTCCCTTCTGTCTGCGTCACCCTGCAGGGGGCGGGACAGGCTCATAGCTCCCTTCTGTCTGTGTCACCCTGCTGGGGGAGGGTCAGACTCATAGCTCCCTTCTGTCTATGTCACCCTGCAGGGGGAGGGACAGGCTCATAGCTCCCTTCTGTCTATGTCACCCTGCAGGGGGAGGGACAGGCTCATAGCTCCCTTCTGTCTGTGTCACCCTGCAGGGGGAGGGGCAGACTCATAGCTCCCTTCTGTCTGTGTCACCCTGCAGGGGGAGGGGCAGACTCATAGCTCCCTTCTGTCTGTGTCACCCTGCAGGGGGAGGGACAGGCTCATAGCTCCCTTCTGTCTATGTCACCCTGCAGGGGGAGGGACAGGCTCATAGCTCCCTTCTGTCTATGTCACCCTGCAGGGGCAGGGACAGGTTCATAGCTCCCTTATGTGTCACCCTGCAGGGGGAGGGACAGGCTCATAGCTCCCCTCTGTCTGTGTCACCCTGCAGGGGGAGGGACAGGCTCATAGCTCGCTTCTGTCTCTGTCACCCTGCAGGGGGAGGGGCAGACTCATAGCTCCCTTCTGTCTGTGTCACCCTGCAGGGGGAGGGTCAGGCTCATAGCTCCCTTCTGTCTATGTCACCCTGCAGGGGGAGGGGCAGACTCATAGCTCCCTTCTGTCTATGTCACCCTGCAGGGGGAGGGGCAGACTCATAGCTCCCTTCTGTCTATGTCACCCTGCAGGGGGAGGGACAGGCTCACAGCTCCATCCTGTCTGTGTCACGCTGCAGGGGGAGGGGGAGGGGCAGGCTCATGGCTCCATTCTGTCTGTGTCACCCTGCAGAAGGAGGGACTGACTCACAGCTCCCTTCTGTCTATGTCACTCTGTCACCCTGCAGGGGGAGGGACAGGGTCATAGCTCCCTTCTGTCTGTGTCACTGTGTCACCCTGCAGGGGGAGGGACAGGCTCATAGCCCCCTTCTGTCTGTGTCACCCTGCAGGGGGAGGGACAGGCTCGTAGCCCCCGTCTGTCTGTGTCACCCTGCAGGGGAAGGAACATTCTCATAGCTCCCTTCTGTCTGTGTCACCCTGCAGGGGGAGGGACAGGCTCAAAGCTCCATCCTGTGTCACCCTGCAGGGGGAGGGACAGGCTCATAGCTCGCTTCTGTCTGTGTCACCCTGCAGGGGGAGGGGTCCTAGCCCTCTTTTGTCTGTAACTGTTCTATACTAGTCATCAGGATGTGTAGAAACATAGACTTTGACAGCAGATAAGAAACACATGGCTTTAGTCTTAGGATATCAGGGTTAGGGTATTAGGGATAGGGCACTGGATTGGGTTAGGGTATAAGGGTTAGTCTGGGGATGGGGTTAGGGTATTAGGGATAGGGCACTGGATTGGGTTGGGGTATAAGGGTTAGTCTGGGGATGGGGTTAGGGTATTAGGGATAGGGCACTGGATTGGGTTAGGGTATAAGGGTTAGTCTGGGGATGGGGTTAGGGTATTATGGATAGGGCACTGGATTGGGTTAGGGTATAAGGGTTAGTCTGGGGATGGGGTTAGGGTATTATGGATAGGGCACTGGATTGGGTTAGGGTATAAGGGTTAGTCTGGGGATGAGGTTAGGGTATTAGGGATAGGGCACTGGATTGGGTTAGGGTATAAGGGTTAGTCTGGGGATGGGGTTAGGGTATTAGGGATAGGGCACTGGATTGGGTTAGGGTATAAGGGTTAGTCTGGGGATGGGGTTAGGGTATTAGGGATAGGGCACTGGATTGGGTTAGGGTATAAGGGTTAGTCTGGGGATGGGGTTAGGGTATTAGGGATAGGGCACTGGATTGGGTTAGGGTATAAGGGTTAGTCTGGGGATGGGGTTAGGGTATTAGGGATAGGGCACTGGATTGGGTTAGGGTATAAGGGTTAGTCTGGGGATGGGGTTAGGGTATTAGGGATAGGGCACTGGATTGGGTTAGGGTATAAGGGTTAGTCTGGGGATGGGGTTAGGGTATTAGGGATAGGGCACTGGATTGGGTTAGGGTATAAGGGTTAGTCTGGGGATGGGGTTAGGGTATTAGGGATAGGCCACTGGATTGGGTTAGGGTATAAGGGTTAGTCTGGGGATGGGGTTAGGGTATTAGGGATAGGGCACTGGATTGGGTTAGGGTATAAGGGTTAGTCTGGGGATGGGGTTAGGGTATTAGGGATAGGGCACTGGATTGGGTTAGGGTATAAGGGTTAGTCTGGGGATGGGGTTAGGGTATTAGGGATAGGCCACTTGATTGGGTTAGGGTATAAGGGTTAGTCTGGGGATGGGGTTAGGGTATTAGGGATAGGGCACTGGATTGGGTTGGGGTATAAGGGTTAGTCTGGGGATGGGGTTAGGGTATTAGGGATAGGGCACTGGATTGGGTTAGGGTATAAGGGTTAGTCTGGGGATGGGGTTAGGGTATTAGGGATAGGGCACTGGATTGGGTTAGGGTATAAGGGTTAGTCTGGGGATGGGGTTAGGGTATTAGGGATAGGGCACTGGATTGGGTTGGGGTATAAGGGTTAGTCTGGGGATGGGGTTAGGGTATTAGGGATAGGGCACTGGATTGGGTTAGGGTATAAGGGTTAGTCTGGGGATGGGGTTAGGGTATTAGGGATAGGGCACTGGATTGGGTTAGGGTATAAGGGTTAGTCTGGGGATGGGGTTAGGGTATTAGGGATAGGGCACTGGATTGGGTTAGGGTATAAGGGTTAGTCTGGGGATGGGGTTAGGGTATTAGGGATAGGGCACTGGATTGGGTTAGGGTATAAGGGTTAGTCTGGGGATGGGGTTAGGGTATTAGGGCACTGGATTGGGTTGGGGTATAAGGGTTAGTCTGGGGATGGGGTTAGGGTATTAGGGCACTGGATTGGGTTGGGGTATAAGGGTTAGTCTGGGGATGGGGTTAGGGTATTAGGGATAGGGCACTGGATTGGGTTAGGGTATAAGGGTTAGTCTGGGGATGGGGTTAGGGTATTAGGAATAGGGCACTGGATTGGGTTAGGGTATAAGGGTTAGTCTGGGGATGGGGTTAGGTTATTAGGGATAGGGCACTGGATTGGGTTAGGGTATAAGGGTTAGTCTGGGGATGGGGTTAGGGTATTAGGGATAGGGCACTGGATTGGGTTAGGGTATAAGGGTTAGTCTGGGGATGGGGTTAGGGTATTAGGGATAGTGCACTGGATTGGGTTAGGGTATAAGGGTTAGTCTGGGGATGGGGTTAGGTTATTAGGGATAGGGCACTGGATTGGGTTAGGGTATAAGGGTTAGTCTGGGGATGGGGTTAGGGTATTAGGGATAGGGCACTGTATTAGGGTTGTTTTAGCGGTTTGGGTTAGGGCATTAGGCATACCTCCCAACTGTCCCAATTTTCGCGGGACAGTCACGTTTTTATAGGACTGTCCCGCTGTCCCACCCGTGGGCCACAGTGTCCCGCAGTGGGGGGAAGGGGGCAGTTGGGAGGCACTCCAGACACTCGCTGCCCTGCTCAGTTCAGAGAAGCGGTGAATATGCGCACAGCGTCTATTCACTAGAGACGGAGAGACAGGGGGCATGCCAGCAGCTCCCAGAGCGCAGGCCATGCCCCCATACTGACGGAAAACGGGGGGAGGGGGTGGCTCGCGATCCCAGCACTCCCACTAAGCCACACCCCCTTTCCTATAGGCCACATCCCCTTTTCAGGCGGGCGTGACTTAGCCGCTCCAATGTGTCCCTCCTTCTCTTCTCCCGATGTTGGGAGGTATGCATTAGGGTTAGTTTGGGGATGGAGTTAGGGTATTGGAACTAGGCTATTAGGGTTGGGATTTCATCATTGTGAATAAGTAGATGTAGTTGTGCAAGGGTTAAACAGCGTTGGTCAATAAAATGTGACACTTGGAACCCGCAGAGGGTGGTCACTTACATATGACCCACTTGCAATTTGCCTGAGGCTCCCATAACCCATTTTCTGAACCAACCGGGGGGCTTACGCTACAGCAGGGACATACAATATGGGGCCCTCCTGCCATACTGGTAAACCCAGGCCTGAAATTCCTGGCAGACGGATCACATTACCTTATCCCAGTAGAGACGCAGTTGACTCAACCATTCAAAGGAGGTGACATCGGTGCAGCCACTCTTCAGCATCTTATCGATGACGTCTCTGGCGTGGACCTCCACAGTGACCAAGGCCACCAGCTTGAGCCGCAGAGTCTTGGTCAGGTTTCCCCGGATCGCGTCAGAGTACTTGTTCAGCATAGAGACCTGTGGACAGATATTCTGCTGCGTCAGGCTATGGTCGGGTAGCGTTATAGAGGAGGGAAGCTATGCATCCTGGGACAGCTAACGCTTTGACTGTTGGTGCCCGGATGCCTCATCCACCACTACACCCCCGATGTTCCCCGTGGAGTGATGTTATGATATTGTACGTACACCATCGGGTGTACACACAGGTAACATGGCACTCCGAGACTCAGTCACCCTGACAGCTCCACCTTCTTGTAGCACTGCGGCTTATGGAGCGCACGAGACAATTTGCAGTAAGGTTACCTGCTTCTTCTTCATGGTTTTGAGAAACTTCTTGTCTGCGCGTTCCTTGGCTGTCGCCAGAGATTTGGTCACGTCTGTGGTCCACTGTATCTGGCTGGAGGTGATCAGCATCTGTGTGGGGTGAGAGAAAGAGACGAGGAGGATCTCATTTGAGAATGAGTTACACGTGTAGATGCCTAGAGGGCAGTTCTCCTCTGTAGATGCCACCATAACCTAGAAGAGCGTGTAGATGTACGGAGAGGTTGGGGAAAATCTCCTGCAATGCTGCTGGTCCAAACCGTAAGGCCAAGGTCCAAACTCTTATGAACACCACTATCTCCAAAAATACTACCCATTGTGTGATCCTCATTCATTGCTTGGGTTAATCATGAGAGCCAGTGGAGATCAGGAGTATTTATTACATGTGGTACTTTCCGACCATCGATTTATCTCACTTTACAGGTTGTGTCACCCGGCACCGCCAGGCAGGAAGTTCTGCTGCAGTAACGGGGCAGGCCGGGTGAGAGGGACAGTCTACCTTTTACTTGCTGTGAGCTGTGTTCGGTCTACATACCTGTCCTGCCCAATCCTTCACCCACTTGTCCCGTTTGGTCGTCATTTTCTTCAGTGCCAGTCGGCAGTTCCTGAGAAGGTCCTTCAAAGTCCATCGCATGGTCCTCTCAATGTCGCACAGCCAGGCCTAAGGTAGGGAAGATATAAATGGCGACTGCTACAGGAAGGGGATGCATCTGACATCAAGGTCTTATTTCACTTTGAAGGTATTTTACGGCGTCATTCTGCATCGGAATGAAACTGGCCTTACCTCCACGGGGCCCTCTAATAACACGGGGTGCGTGAATTCCACGTACTCCCCCTCTGCGGAGAACATCCCTGCAGCCTCGGACTTATTGCTGGCGCCAACCTGCAGTATTGGAGATCATGAGACGTCACAGTCCATATTCTACATGACACAGTCTGAGAGGTGATGTAAAGAATATTGGGGCAGATGTATTAAGCCTGGAGAAGGCCTAAGGAAGTGATAAACCAGTGATAACTGCAAGGTGATAAATGCACCAGCCAATCGGCTCCAATATGTAAATTAACAGTTAGGAGCTGATTGGCTGGTGCATTATCACTGGTTTATCACTTCCTTATGCCTTCTCCAAGTTAATACATCTGCCCCAATGTGCTGTCTGCACATTTTCCCATACTAGAAACAGTCTCCTGAAATGCCTCTTCATCATGACGTACTGTAGTTACTATTTACCAACATATAAAGCACCCCAATATTCCACAGTACATTACAACTGGGAATGAGTACAGTAATAAACCGGAACTGGGTATATATAAGAGGCCCCTGCCCATAAGCTTACACTCTACAGGACAACAGGAGTCCGCTGCTTGAGGTTAAATGTCACGTACACTTGCTTCAGACAGCAAATAGGAACAAATAGTAATGGGGCTAAAACCACCCATTATATGAAAAACAAAGGACCCAACCGTCAGGGAAATCGGAAATATTAAACGTTTAAAAATCCCGCTCCTTACCGTTTGGGTCGTGAACGGGGAATCTGGCATTTTTAACGTTTCATTTCCCCGATTCCCCCAATGGATCGCCGATCTTTGATGGCCTCTGATTGGAGGATGCGGCCGGCGGATTGGTGCTTCCGGCAGCTCGGGGGATTGGGACATGGCACAGACTGATGTATGGGCACCTTAAGCTAATGAAAGGCCCCATGCACACACTACAGCTGACCCAACCAGAAGGCTAGATAATGGGGGTGGAGTTCCTAACTACAGAGAGCTGCCAAAAAACCAGCAACTATTATAATGCACCAATAGTTTTTTTATTACCTTCTGGATCTTAAGCGACGTGATGTTGTCAAAGCACTTCTTGAGATGCGGCTTTACAGCTTCAGGGTTCCGGGACTGGCCAAGGATCTCTAGCAGGTCATCATTGGACAAGAAGTAGAATCGCGGGAAGATCTGCCGTTTGGTCTCCAGGTACAGGTCCAGGGACTTCTGAATTCCCTCCAGAACTTCATTCATCTGTCCCAGCTTCTCCAGGAGACCTGACGAGAGGCGAGAAGCCAGCTGTGGTTAGTAGATGCCCAGGTCATCCTTCAGCAGGAGTCCTCGATGTCACCTGGCGCACCTGGGTGGTGAGTTCCGCGCAAGGCATTGTTATCCTTATTTAACCGATCCATAATGATCTTCCAGCTGGCATTGATGGCATCAAACTCTGCCGACTCCTGGGGCAGCTGCTTCCGGATGTCCTCACCTGTGAAGATATTCTGCATAGCAGGGGAGACCGAAACGTATTTACTTGACAATAATGTGAACACGTCAAATGTTGATGGTGTAACATAGACTGGCGAGCAGTACCCAGCTGAGCATCATGGGATATGCATTCATACAATAGGAAACAGAGGATGGATAATACACTCTACATTCTCGGAAAGTAACTGCAAACAGCGTTTCATCGTGGAGAATGCAAAAATTTAAATTGAAACGGATAAAAAGTATTTAAAAACGTGCGGCAGAAAAAAAACGGCGACAGTTCTAAGTGCAATTTGCTCCTCAGTATGTACGGCAGCAAAAAAGAACGAGAGCCGATAAATAGATCTATGATTGTGCATTACAGGAGATCAAGCCCTTCCCTGGCTCCGATTCCCTTTCAGAATCCATTTCAAGCTTCTCACACTCACTTACAAAGCCCTCACCCACTCCTCTCCCATCTACATCTCTGACCTTATCTCCCTTTACTCTCCCACCTGTCCTCTTCTCTCCGCTAATGCACGCCGACTCTCCTGCCCACTGATTACTTCCTCCCACTCCTACCTCCAAGACTTTTCACGTGCTGCTCCCTTTCTCTGGAACTCTCTACCTCTCCCCCTCAGACTCTCCACCTCTCTACAGAACTTCAAACGGGCTCTCTTCACTTCTTCACCAAACCCAGCCGTCTCTCATCCTAAGCCTTCTGTGGCCCATTCTCATTTTCTACCCCATCTGTATCAACCCTTTCTGTCTGCCCCTTCCATTTAGAATGTAAGCTCAAACCAGCAGGGCCCTCTGCCCTCATGTGCCTTCCTTCTCTGACTTAAACCATCTTCTACTCCATACTCCTTTCGACGACACCAGAACCATCGGTTTTCTGCCATCCTGATACTTATTCCAGTGGCGTCTGCTGATGCAGCTATATTTATATACCCTGTACTTGTTCTATATGGTCTTCAACTGTAAGTGGCTTTTTTGTCTTATTTTGCTTATTTGTTTACGTACTCTGTAATTGGGCGCTGTGAACCCCTTGTGGCGCCATATAAATAAAGTATAATAATAATAATAATAATAAATCTCACGTGTAATGATAAAGCATATGGAAAGTGAGGACGTGACAGAGACAGGATCTATTCTGTGCCATTATTTGCTCCCTCCTCTGAACATATGCTGAGAATTGTATATATATATATATATATATACACATACACACACACTGTAGTAGAAATATTGTTTAGCCCCTGCCATGAAGCCGGATTCCCATATTATAGTTTATTTCTATTAAAGAAATTGCTTGTGGAGAATGTTTGATGCTGTAATAACGCAGAATGCCACTGGAGGGCACTGTGCACTGAAAATAGAATATCCAGTTGTTACAAATGCCAAACTGTACAGTACAGTAAGAGTAACAGCAAGTAAGAATGAACCATTTATTTGCATATATACCGAATTTATCAACACTTTCAAAAATAACTTTATATTGGGTGTCGCTATGCCAGTGTCTACTGCTCATGCACAGATCTTCGGGAAAAATGGGGCCTGTGCCATTTTTCTGGTGATTTGCGTGGTGTCTAAGGTAAGTTAAATATTGTCTATGAGTGCCCAGTGCGGTGTGGGCACAGCATAGTCTGCACCCATTATAGATATATAAATATGGGTTTCACTATGGATCAGATAAGCACAAAAACTGGTTCTTACCCTTTCTATTAGTAGCAAGTTGCTTTCTTGAGCTTACAGCTATCTATCTATCTATCTATCTATCTATCTATCTATCTATCTATCTATCTATCTATCTATCTATCTATCCTACTACAGAAAGGGTAGTGGATAGGTGGAATAGCCTCCAAGCAGAGGTGGTAGAGGCTAAGACAGCAGAGCAATGCTTGGGATAGACATAAGAATATCCTTATAAAGAAGTAAGGATCAAATAGGGTTGAGATTACCTAAAGGTAAATAAGGACCAGACTAGATGGGCCAAGTGGTTCTTATCTGCCGTCACATTCTATGTTTCTATGATCTATCTATCTAAAAGGGGTCTTCTGAAAAGAATCTTGGAAATCTTCCAACTGCCCCCAGGGCCAAGAACTATAGGGGAATTATGTGAATGAGTCTGATTCAGCAGAAGGTTCCCAATGGGAACATGACGTGTCTTCACGTTTAATCTGTATGAGGGATGACCCACCTCCAAATACAGCCACTGCCTCTGTACAGTGAGGATCATCTCAATGACCTCCAGGATGTGAGACAGACAACGCTCCCACCGGTCCACGTCTTTTTCAAAAGCTTTCACAAATGGGGAGGCCTTCATGGTGGCGAGGCTGACTTGGTTGTCTTCTAAAGCCTGGAAGACATCATCGGTCCCTCTGGTGGAAGAAAATTATTGGTCATCAAAGATGTTCTGCTCACCTCTTGATCGCAGTCATTACAGTGACAATATATTGGTTCTAGGTCGCCGGTGGCAAATCTCTCCCTGGTACACTCTGATATTAGCTTAATTGAGTAGCCAGAGAGCAGAACAGGCTTGGCTGACTCACCTCGGGTGATAATGAGAGCAGAACAGGCCTGGCTCACTTACCTTACGCGATAATAGGAGCAGAACAAGACTCACCTCAGGCGATAGTGGCCTTTATCTTTGTAGGACACAATGTCCAACAGCACCTCCTCCCAGGTCTGTGAGATAGTCTCCAGGGACTATATAGGAGAAGAAGAGAGAAGGGACACAGGATTGCTGGAAGCAAACAACATTGCTCTCACATTTTGGTAACCAAATTAAGACATTGACTACTCTAGAAACAGACAGGAGACGGCATCGGTGCAATGCTGACATTACCTGTTCAATGAACAGCTCCTTTGTGGCCGCCGTGGAGATCTCGTTGATCTTCTCCACGTGCTGATCTAGCCCCAGCTGCACAATTTTCTCCAAGGTGAAGTCATCAGCTCCCTGGTCAAAGGAGCTCTGGACCTCCTGCTTCACTTGTGACCAGTGCCTGTGGAATGGAGAGTGTAGTCATACACACCGGGTTTTGTTTTTTTTGCTTTATTATGCATGCGCAGTAACCAAGCCATTCCACCTAAACATGTGACACGTGTCCAGCCGTTACCTGTCCCGCAAGGCTGGGTTGCGCAGGTCTGCGATAAGAGGCAGTGTTCTCTTGAACTGGTCAATACGGAGCCTCGATGCCTCCACCACTTCCCACTTCTTATCCTGGTGAAGGAAAGATGAGATTTGCATACCAAGAATTACCATTCTTTTACAAAGAGATAATCGGACATCTTAACATAAAATCTCATTCTTAGTAGACAAACCTTACTAAAGTTCTTTCTAGATAATAAAGTCTATTCTATCTCTGACACAAGCTACTAAGGTGTGTGCTAATAACCTGAGACTAGTTTGCAACCGATCTCGCAGTTGCAAAGTAGTTGCCCACAATCCCTTGTATAAGGCCTATAAATGTGACCAGTGTTGTCCAGCCACCATAGTACTTCGTTTTTTGCCCAGAGTACAGCTCACCTTCAACTCCCGGCTCAGCTTGGTCAGCCTTCTGTACAGACCCTGTGCGGTGGTTTCCATCAGCTCCGTCTGGAGAGTAAGGAAGCGGCCAGACTTCCAGTCATGCCAGTTCTGTTCCCACTCTTTAGTGGCTTCCCACACCAGCTGCAGAGAGTCCAGGTCCTGTGGAGAGGGAGGAGAGAGTAATAGGACAATGGTATGTCTAGCCATAGAGTAAGTACAGCTACGTAACTCTTCCATTCAGATACTTCTTCATTTTCTACGAGGTGGTTCAATAAGTAAGGTACCAAGACCTCTCAGATGTGTAATGTTCTCTATTTCATTCATATTTCCAGCCAGGCCAGAGCAGGTAGACCATGGCTTCCCTTCACGGCCATTAGACTGCACCTGATATCAGCCACACTGTCCCAGCATCAGGTGTAAGATGGTGGGGCTGGCAAGAACATGGTCACACACTGAGGTCCATAGTGTGATTAGATTTCTACGTGTAAAGGGCACATCTGTGGTGCAGTCTAATGGCCGTGAGGAGAAGCAGTGGTCCATATGTTCTGGCCTGGTGGGAAATTACAATGAAATAGAGAACATTACACAGGTTATGAGGTCTTGCTAACTTACTTATTGAACAGTTACATTTCCCTCAAACTCACCTTCTCCAGGGCCTGGATGTCCTTGGAGAACGGCTGTTCTATCTTGAACATGCTCAGACCAGAGCGAATGGTGTTCTCCTCCTCCTTTAGGACGTTCATCATCTGACGGTTTGCAGCTATCAACTCTAGAGCTGGGTCACATCCCACCGAGCTGGAGAAGGGTCCTGCAGGAACATTATGTGCTCGCTCACTGGTCTTTCCACCAAGTCCACCAAGTAAGAAAAACATGCAAGGTTGGGGCCTCACCTTTACCAGCGAAATCCTCCAGCAGGGACCGTGCTTTCTTTTTGAACTCTTCGGCAGTGTGGATAAGGCCACTTTTGAACTTCTCTTTAGACTTTTTAAGCATGGACTCACTATCTATGAGACTCTGTTGGAAAGAGAGCCAGGCTTTGTTCAAAGAGTCCAATGTCTGGAGCACCTGTGAGTATAAGAGTACAGATCTTACGTCAATTTATTGAACACCCGCGACTTTAGTTTCCAGTAGCTCAAAGTTCATCTGAACATTAGAGTAGCAGCGAAGGTACTCTTCATTGGTCCATGGTCTAAGATGACATCACTGCGCTCTACAAGGACTCACCGACTCCTCCACGACAACCTCATATTTCTTCAGGATCTCAAACTGGTCATGAATGGGCATGATCTGACCCTCCACCTTAGAGAGCTCGCTCTGCAGTGTGTCATACAGGGTCAGGCTCTGGGCCAGCTCCTCCAGATTCTGGGGCAGCGTCATCACCCTGACCGGGAGAAGGAGATGAGAATGAATGAGTTTGGAAGGTAACTGGGGGTGTAGGGCAGAAAGGCGATAGAAAATGACACAGAGGGTGGAATCTCTTGAGAAAGGAAAAACATTAAAGAACAGAAAAAGAATTGGCTTTGAGTAGAGAAAAGTAGTATTTGAAAATGAGAACGGAAACGGAAATAGGTAAATAATTAATTAACCCTTTATGAACCATTGCATGTTTCCGGTGTATCCCAGTGATGGCACTGGTAAAGTAGACAAATGACACCCAAAGTAAACCCCCCCCCCCCAAAAAAAAATAATAATAATAATAATAATAATAATAATAATAATAAAGTTTGCATTTTTTACAACATTATTATTACATTTTTATTTCATTATTACATTATTATTATTACTAAATAAATATATTATTACATTAAATAATATTATTATTATTATTATTATTATCATGATTATTATTTTTGATAACGTCCATTTAAATGGACAAAGGACAGTAGAGAATTAAAACCGGAGAAGAGATAGAAGAAGGTATAGGAGAGGAAAAAAGACACAGGGGTCTATTTACTAAGCCTTGGATGGAGATAAAGTGGATGGAGATAAAGTACCAGCCAATCAGCTCCTAACTGTCATTTTTCAAACCCAGCCTGTGGCATGGCAGTTAGACGCTGATTGGCTGGTGCTTTATCTCCGTCCACTTTATCTCCATCCAAGGCTTAGTAAATAGACCCCATCGCTCCCCCAGGCAAGCTCACCTCTCTGTATTGTCCCTCGGGTACTCCTCATCCTCCCCCAGGCAAGCTCACCTCTCTGTATTGTCCCTCGGGTACTCCTCCTCCTCCCCCAGGCAAGCTCACCTCTCTGTATTGTCCCTCAGGTACTCCTCCTCCTCCCCCAGGCAAGTTCACATCTCTGTATTGTCCCTCGGGTACTCCTCCTCCTCCCCCAGGCAAGCTCATCTCTCTATATTGTCCCTCAGGTACACCTCCTCCCAGGCAAGCTCACCTCTCTGTATTGTCCCTCGGGTACTCCTCCTCCTCCCCCAGGCAAGGTCCCCTCTCTCTATTGTCCCTCGGGTACTCCTCCTCCTCCCCCAGGCAAGCTCCCCTCTCTGTATTGTCCCTCAGGTACTCCTCCTCCTCCCCCAGGCAAGCTCACCTCTCTGTATTGTCCCTCGGGTACTCCTCCTCCTCCCCCAGGCAAGCTCACCTCTCTGTATTGTCCCTCGGTTACTCCTCCTCCCCCAGGCAAGCTCACCTCTCTGTATTGTCCCTTGGGTACTCCTCCTCATCCCCCAGGCAAGCTCACCTCTCTGCATTGTCCTTTTAGCTACTCCTCCTCCTCAGCCCAGGCAAGCTCACCTCTCTGTATTGTCCCTCAGGTTCTCCTCTTCCTCCTCCAGGCAAGCTCACCTCTCTGCATTGTCCCTCAGGTACTCCCCCCCCCCCCCCCCCCCCAAGGCAAGCTCATCTCTCTACATTGTCCCTCAGGTACACCACCTCCCAGGCAAGCTCACCTCTCTGCATAGTCCCTCAGGTGCTCCTCTTCCTCCTCTCCCCCCCCCCCCCCCAGGCAAGCTCACCTCTCTGCACTGTCCCTCAGGAACTCCTCCTCCATCCACAGGCAAGCTCACCTCTGCATTGTCCCTAAGGTACTCCTCTTCCTCCTCCAAGGCAAGGCCAATTCTCTGCATTGTCCCTTCTCCTCCCAGGCAAGGTCAATTCTCTGCATTGTCCCCCAGGTACTCCTCCTCTCAGTCAAGCTCACCTCTCTGCATTGTCCCTCAGGTATTCCTCCTCCCTCGGGCAACCTCACCTTTCTGCGTTATCCCTCAAATACTCCCCCTCCTCCCAGGCAAGCTTACATATCTGCATTGTCCTTCAAGTACTCCTCCTCCCAGGCAAGATCACCTCTCTGCACTGTTCCTCAGGTACTCCTCCTCCCAGTCAAGCTCACCTCTCTGCCTCAAGTACTCCTCATTCTTCAGGAAAGCTCACCTCTCTGCATTGTCCCTCAGGTACTCATCCTCCTCCTCCCAGGCAAGCTTACATTTCTGCACTGTCCTTCAGGTAGTCCTTCTCCCAGGTAAGATCACCTCTCTGCATTGTCCCTCAGGTACTCCTCCTCCCCTCAAGCAAGCTCACCTCTCTGCATTGACCCACAGGTACTCCTCCTCTTTCCTGGCAAGTTCACCTATCTGATTTGTCCTTCAGGTGCTCTTCCTTCAAGGCAAGCTCACCTATCTGCATTGTCCCTCAGGTACTCCTCCTCCTTCCAGGCAAGTTCACCTATCTGATTTGTCCTTCAGGTGCTCTTCCTTCCAGGAAAGCTCACCTATCTGCATTGTCCCTCAGCTACTCCTCCTCCCAGGCAAGTTCACCTCTCTGTATTGTACCTCATGTACTTCTCCTCCCCAGGCAAGCTCACCTCTCTGCGTTGTCCCTCAGGTATGCGTGTAGTTCCATCAGCTTCTCGGTGGCCATGTGCCTCAGAAGGCCAGTGAACTTATTTTGCCACTCATTGCAGTGTTGGACTAGAGCAAACTTGAGGTGACTGCAGTCCAGCATCACAAACTGGATGTTCTGCACCGTCTCCTGCTTCTGAACGTTGTTAGCCAGCTCGGTGTACCTACAAGATCAACCGATTGTCAGGAACAACGTTCCTCTAAAGGGAGGCTGGGTCAAGAAGGGGAGAAGGCTAGCAAACTTAATATATGTCCCTGAGTACATGGCTGAACTGAACAGACCTGGTGCTTAGCGGAGCTCCACAGTTGAACGTGGAACAGAAAAGTATACACTCTCACCGGGCAATGTCAGCATCAAATGCAGACACGATAGGGTTGAGGCGCTGATAGCGTCGTATCAAAGTGTCTTTCTGGGGTTCCCAGATCATCCGGAACGAGTCCCAAGTCTTCAAGTAGGCCTGGAGGAGATTAGCATTGCCGGCCATGCCACCACTGATCTGAGCCTGTATCTTCTTGATCTCGTCGTCCCGCTCTGGAAGGTAAGGACAGGTATGTTCTATTCTTATCCCCGTCTATGTACGCTAGCCTTAACTACCTCAAATTACTATTAAATTTCTTCCTTATATATTGATATCTGCACACTATGGAGAAAGTCACCCCTGCCTCTACCAGGACTGGTATCTCTCACCCAGAATGGAGTGTATGGGGTCCCGCTGAGATTTCTTCTTGGTCAGTATGTCGGGAAGTCGCCTGAAACTGGAGATGGTGATGAGGATCTCCGAGCATACGCTGTTTACGATGTCTGCCAGCTGTACGAGCGTGGGAGAGAACTCCACCTAGGAAAGAGGGCAATATAATGGGACAGGTCCTCCGACTGCTAAGGGAATATATTATAATCACCGTACCTAGTGAGTGTAGGAGGATCACCAGGAGGAGCTACCGGCAACTGTAAGTGCAGCAAAGTCTGGCTTCCCCAGGGAGACACTGGGGCATATTTGCGTAAGATCGGTTTTTCAAAGCCACCGTCTCTTGTCGGCTTTGAGGGCCGTATTTAAAAGGGCAATAGTAATACATGCAATATCTCACTTGTTTTGTGTGTTGAGAATCGGCGGCTTTGAAAAACGAACGTTTGGCAAATACACTGCATTATGCCACCTGACGTTCAATAAACACAGGAAAACATAACGGACCCGACTCCTTGTCCTCTTCCCCAGTACCTCAGCCGTGGACCCAGGGATGTCTTGCAGAATCACCATGACCCGGAATATGGGGCTCTGGGCCGTTTTGCTGTCGCCATTGATGGCCTTTGACAACTCCTGAAGAGACCACTTGATGTTGAGTCTGAAGGCCTCTTCGATGAGACGGTCCATCTTCTCCGTGTAGGTCATCCAGTGATGCTGGACCTGCAGCGGAAAAGGTCCATAATACGATTCATTTATATATGTATATCTTTAGCAAAGAGAAGCTTAAAGCTTACGTGATACTACCATTTAGTTCTGGGAAGGAAAAGTGGTATGTAAGAATGATTCCATAGATACTAGTGGCAGCTATTAGGCAATATCTGAGAGTACCTCAGGTCCATCTGTCCTAAAAACTTCATAGGTGGTCCTCATGAGGCTGCAGATCTCCTCGTGGAGGGTCTGCAGACGGCCCTGGACGATCCTGCGGTGTTCCTCCTGCACCTCCTGAAACTCCAGATCTCGGAAGACTCGTTTCCCATCAATATGAAGCAGCAATGTCTCGCTTATCAACTTGGCGCAGTGGGAGATATTCAGGTTGGAAGCTTTGTAATTATCCACAATTTGTTGGATCTAATAATGTGATAATATCGTTACTTTTGTGACTATAGTATTATAAAGGAGACCACACTCATCTGCCTAACTGATCTCTTATACTGGGTGTCTCCCTAATACATGGCTGCTCTCTTATCCCGGGTGTGCTCCCCTCTCCCTGGCTGCTCTCTTATCCCGGGTGTGCTCCCCTCTCCCTGGCTGCTCTCTTATCCCGGGTGTGCTCCCCTCTCCCTGGCTGCTCTCTTATCCCAGGTGTGCTCCCCTCTCCCTGGCTGCTCTCTTATCCCAGGTGTGCTCCCCTCTCCCTGGCTGCTCTCTTATCCCGGGTGTGCTCCCTTCTCCCTGGCTGCTCTCTTATCCCAGGTGTGCTCCCCTCTCCCTGGCTGCTCTCTTATCCCGGGTGTGCTCCCTTCTCCCTGGCTGCTCTCTTATCCCGGGTGTGCTCCCCTCTCCCTGGCTGCTCTCTTATCCCGGGTGTGCTCCCCTCTCCCTGGCTGCTCTCTTATCCCGGGTGTGCTACCCTATACCTGGCTGCTCTCTTATCCCGGGTGTGCTCCCCTCTCCCTGGCTGCTCTTATCCCGGGTGTGCTCCCCTCTCCCTGGCTGCTCTCTTATCCCGGGTGTGCTCCCCTCTCCCAGGCTGCTCTCTTATCCCGGGTGTGCTCCCCTCTCCCTGGCTGCTCTCTTATCCCGGGTGTGCTCCCTCTGCCATGTGTGCCTCCCTTCTCCCATGTGTGCTTCCATTCTCCCATGTGTGCCTCCCTTCTCCCATGTGTGCCTCCCTTCTCCCGTGTGTGCCTCCCTTCTCCCGTGTGTGCCTCCCTTCTCCCGTGTGTGCCTCCCTTCTCTCATGTGTGCCTCCCTTCTCTCCTGTGTGCCTCCCTTCTCTCATGTGTGCCTCTTTTCTCCCATGTGTGCCTCCCTTCTCCCATGTGTGCCTCCCATTCTCCCACGCGTGCCCCATTCTCCCACGCGTGCCCCATTCTCCCACGCGTGCCCCATTCTCCCATGTGTGCTTCCTTCTCCCATGCGTACCCCCTTCTCCCGTGCATACCCCCTTCTCCCGCACATGCTCCCTTCTCCCACACATGCTCCCTTCTCCCGTGCGTACACCCTTCTCCTATGTATGTTCCCTTCTCCCTCACTGAGCTTGGTTCTCAGAGCAGGTCAGTGACACCCTCACCTTGCTTGCGTGCAGCAGACAGTCATTGATGAAGGCACTTGACGCTCCCTTAGATGACCAATGTAGCTTGGTAAGTCCAGGCTGGATCTTTTTATCTAAGAAGCGTATTCTTTCTCTGAACAAACCCCGCTCCTCCAGGGACAGAGCGGCTATGATCCTGGAGGACAACAAAGTGACAGAGCCAATCAGTATAGGTGACGTGCGAATAACCCTGCCCCTCCGCAAGATGGCGCAGCTGAACATCTCACCTGTTATATGCCCGTACCACCAGCAGAACATTCTCACGTAGGTTTCTGAGGTCCTCCTGTCTCTGGTAAATGTCCACCAGGTAGTGCGGGATCTCAAACGACAGCCGCTCCCAGTAGTTGATCTCCACAAACATTTTCAGTAGGTTTCTGTATGTGAAGCGCTGATCAGCGGATGGTCACTGGCACACTGACTCCCGTGCTATAAACCCCAGGTCACTTACTTATCAAAGTTCACATCCAACATGCCGACCTTCTCCTGGCTGCGAACCATGAGTGGTATATCTAGCCGCTTCATGGCCTGTTTGTCAGCTGACTGAGACCACTCGCTGAAGATCTTCCTCACCAGCTCATCAAGCTTCTGTGCCAGCTGCTGGTACTCCTGGATGCTTTCCTCCCCTATTCCAATGCGGGGCATGAAATGGGCATTAGCCAGGATCTACAGATAGAAGACAGTGGAAGTTAGAGAGCTTAATGCTCTCATCCAAGTTCTTTATCCATATCATGCAAAGACACGACGCTCAATACATGAGATACATCGTCCCGTAACCTATCCTTCCCTCTCTACCTTATGCTTAATACTTACACTACAATGTCTCAGATATTCTTACACAGATTATATTTATCAAGCTTTTATTTTGCACTGTCTGAGCCACTTCCCAATTTCCCTCTCCTAATCTCCTCCAATCTCCATTCTGTTCTACACCCCCTCTCCTCATCTCTACTAATCCCACATTCTATCTACCTCGCCTCTACTCTCCTCCAATCCCCCATCCTGTGCAACACTGCCCCTCTCCTCTCCTCATCTCTACTAATCCCACATTCTATCTATCTACTTCACCTCTACTCTCCTCCATCCCCCTCTCCTCTACTCATCTCTACTAATCCCAAATTATATCTACCTCATCTCCACTCTCCTCCAATCCCCCATCCTGTCCTACACTGCCCATCTCCTCTCCTCTCCACCGCTCTACTAATCCCACATTCTATCTCACCTCTACTCTCCTCCAATCCCCCATCCTGTGCAACACTGCCCCTCTCCTCTCCTCATCTCTACTAATCCCACATTCTATCTATCTACTTAACCTCTACTCTCCTCCATCCCCCTCTCCTCTACTCATCTCTACTAATCCCAAATTATATCTACCTCATCTCCACTCTCCTCCAATCCACAATTCTGTCCTACACCCCCTCTCCTCTCCACATCTCTCCTCCAATCATTACTGTCCTCCATCCCCCTCTCCACTCCACCTCTCTACTAATCCCACTTTCTAACTCACCTCTACTCTACTCTCCTCTCCTCCAATCCCCAATCCTGTCCTACACTGCCCTTCTCCTCTCCACCTCTCTACTAATCCCACATTCTATCTCACCTCTACTCTCCTCCAATCCCCCATTCTGTCCTACACCCCCCTCTCCTCTCCTCATCTCTACTAATCCCACATTCTATCTACCTCTCCTCTACTCTCCTCCAATCCCCCATCCTGTCCTACACTGCCCCTCTCCTCTCCACCTTTCTACTAATCCCACATTCTATCTATGTACCTCACCTCTCCTCTACTCCAATCCCCCATCCTGTCCTATACCCCCTCTCCTCATCTCTACTAATCCCAAATTCTATCTAGCTCACCTCCACTCTCCTCCAACCCCCAATTCTGTCCTACACTGCCCCTCTCCTCTCCACCTCTCTACTAATCCCACATTCTATCTCACTTCTACTGTCCCCCAATCCACAATTCTGTCCTACACCCCCTCTCCTCTCCACATCTCTCCTCCAATCATTTCTGTCCTCCATCCCCCTCTCCTCATCTCTACTAATCCCAAATGATATCTACCTCATCTCCACTCTCCTCCAATCCACAATTCTGTCCTACACTGCCCCTCTCCTCTCCACAGCTCTACTAATCTCACTTTCTATCTACCTCACCTCTACTCTTCTCCAATCAACAATTCTGTTCTACACCCCCTCTCCTCTTCTCATCTCTACTAATCCCACATTCTATCTACCTCTCCTCTACTCTCCTCCAATCCCCCATCCTGTCCTACACTGCCCCACTCCTCTCCACCTCTCTAATCCCACATTCTATCTACCTCTCCTCTACTCTCCTCCAATCCCCCATTCTGTCCTACATTGCCCCTCTCCTCATCTCTACTGATCCCACATTCTATCTACCTCACCTCTCCTCCATCACCTCTCCTCTTCACCTATCTACTGATCCCACATTCTAACTTCCTCACCTCTACTCTCCTCCAATCATTTCTGTTTTCCATCCCCCTCTCCTCATCTCTACTAATCCCACATTCTAGAGGCGCTCAAAGAAAACATAAAATAAACATTCATAGTGCATCATACATATACAAGACTAAGTCAGGTGAAAATCTTTTAGTAAGCCTTGTACCTATAAATGAGTCTACTTTTTTAAGAGTAGACAATCGCGCTTTTTGGGGGGAGCTGAAGTTCCACCAGTATGGGTTCTGAATGGCTCTGGTCTTCCTCTCCACAAGTATTACCCAAAAAAGAAAGATAGAAAACCTCCAATGGTGCAATATCTTTTATTCACTGTGCTGAACATATACAAGACAGGGATAAGGGTGGTCTCTCACCATATGAAGTGGTCTACAAAGTAGACAATACCAGCAAGTTTTTAAAGATGGTCACACTCGGGCGTCCCCGGAACCAGCCGTTCAGCTCCACAGGTGATGTCGGCAGGAGGACTTGTCTGTTGTGAGGGAGACGGTTGGGACATCACCTGTGGAGCTGAACGGCTGGTTCCGGGGACGCCCGAGTGTGACCATCTTTAAAAACTTGCTGGTATTATCTACTTTGTAGACCACTTCATATGGTGAGAGACCACCCTTATCCCTGTCTTGTATATGTTCAGCACAGTGAATAAACGATATTGCACCATTGGAGGTTTTCTATCTTTCTTTTTTGGGTAATACTTGTGGAGAGGAAGACCAGAGCCATTCAGAACCCATACTGGTGGAACTTCAGCTCCCCCCAAAAAGCGCGATTGTCTACTCTTAAAAAAGTAGACTCATTTATAGGTACAAGTCTTACTAAAAGATTTTCACCTGACTTAGTCTTGTATATGTATGATGCACTATGAATGTTTATTTTATGTTTTCTTTGAGCGCCTCTGGATTCTAATGGCATTCTTTTGACCACAACGATTTCTGGAGTGTGGGGTGACACTTCTTTGTCCATTTCCTGAAATCAGAGGCAGCCATCATTGGCGCACGGTATCCTATCATTATTGTTTGTTTTTTAATCCCACATTCTATCTGTGTACCTCACCTCTACTCTCCTCCAATCCCCCATCCTGTCCTACACCCCCTCTCCTCTCCTCTCCACATCTGTACTAATCCCACATTCTATCTATGTACCTCTCCTCTACTCTTCTCCAATCCCCCATCCTGTCCTACACCCCCTCTCCTCTCCTCTCCACATCTGTACTAATCCCACATTCTATCTATGTACCTCACCTCTACTCTCCTCCAATCCCCCATCCTGTCCTACACCCCCTCTCCTCTCCACATCTGTACTAATGCCACATTCTATCTATGTACCTCTCCTCTACTCTTCTCCAATCCCCCATCCTGTCCTACACCCCCTCTCCTCTCCTCATCTCTACTAATCCCACATTCTATCTACCTCTCCTCTACTCTCCTCCATCACCTCTCCTCTCCTCATCTCTACTGATCCCACATTCTAACTTCCTCACCTCTACTCTCCTCCAATCATTTCTGTTCTCCATCCCCCTCTCCTCATCTCTACTAATCCCACATTCTATCTATGTACCTCTCCTCTACTTTTCTCCAATCCCCCATCCTGTCCTACACCCCATCATCTCTCCTCATCTCTACTGATCCCACATTCTAACTTCCTCACCTCTACTCTCCTCCAATCATTTCTGTTCTCCATCCCCCTCTCCTCATCTCTACTAATCCCACATTCTATCTATGTACCTCTCCTCTACTTTTCTCAAATCCCCCATCCTGTCCTACACCCCCTCTCCTCTCCTCATCTCTACTGATCCCACATTCTAACTTCCTCACCTCTACTCTCCTCCAGTCATTTCTGTTCTCCATACCCCTCTCCTCATCTCTACTAATCCCACATTCTATCTATGTACCTCACCTCTACGCACCTCCAATCCCCCATCCTGTCCTACACCCCCCTCTCCTCATGTCTACTAATCCCACATTCTATCTACCTCTCCTCTACTCTTCTCCAATCCCCCATCTAGTCCCCCATCCTCCCATCCTCTTTATTAAATTCCCACATCCTTTTCTCTCTCCCACTAATCTTATATTCTGCCTCTCTCCCTGCCTCTCTTGGCTTCACTAACCCACGTCTTTCTTAAATCTTTAATTTGCATAGATTTCCTCTTCTCTGTCTCCTCTCCACGGGCCTGGCAGTGAGACAGACAAGGACCACCAGGAAGGTACATTGTGTAGTACAAGCACAGTACATAGACAGTACATGACTGGCTGCAGGCTCAGGAGAAATCCGCTGTCACTGTCAATTCACATTTACACGGTGCGTATGCTAATTCCATACACAAATGAGTGGGCTGGGGATCCCGGCAGCATTATTCATACAGGGAAGTCTCCTGTCACGTTATCAGTGTGCAGTCTCCTCCACGCTACCTGTGTGAAAGATCCCTGCACATACAACGCACGGATAATCATGTGTTCTACATGTACCGTATACACACGTGCAGCGCTTTGTCACTGACACTTGTCACACTGCATTTAACGCTTTCACTGCCGCTTGTGTAAGCAACAGATTTCTATATGGGGGATAAATGGCTGCTCTCCTGGAACATAATGCTATGACATCATAAAGTAAGACTGCGCAATGCACATACAGTAGTCCTTCACTCCATAATATGTCACCAATGCCTCCAGCAAACCTGGTCTCATCTGGTCTCTATAACATCCCACGTATTCACTAAGCCCAGTGCATCCAAACTACTCTATCCACTCTACAAGCTGGAGATAGCTGCCGCCTGGGCAATGACCTACCCCCCCTTGGTGCACCAGTCACACTTCCCTCAGTGCAGCCGCGCTTCTTATACAGGCTAACGCTTCATTACCTATACATTGTTCGGCTCCTAACTTTCCTGGGTATCCAGATGGTCAACAATAAATACTTCGACGCTGACAGGCACCAAAACGTTGTCACTTGATTGGTCGACCATGACTAAGGTCGTCAGGTTCAAAAAGTCAACATGCAATGGTCGACACATGATTTTTCATGCGTCAGTTAAGGACAGTTAGGGTTAGGCTACGGGAGGGGACAGTTAGGCTTAGGCACTAAGGGAAAGGGTTAGGGTAAGGCACTAGGGGGACAGTTAGGGTTAGGCTACTGGAGGAGATGATTAGGGTTACTGGAGGAGATGATTAGGGTTAGGCACTAAGGGGGACAGTTAGGGTAAGGCACTAGGGGGGACAGTTAGGGTAAGGCACTAGGGGGGACAGTTAGGGTAAGGCACTAGGGGGGACAGTTAGGGTTAGGCACTAGGGGGGGACAGTTAGGGTTAGGCACTAGGGGGGGACAGTTAGGGTTAGGCACTAAGGGGGCACAGTTAGGGTTAGGCACTAAGGGGGCACAGTTAGGGTTAGGCACTAGGGGGAGGGTTAGTGTTAGTGTCAAAGTCAGAAAAATATCCCCATACACACTGCCATATTTGCACCGCACACTGGTCCGCGCTGCGCATGCGTACGCTCTCCCGTGAAGGCGCATACCCGCAATAGCGTGCACCCGCGGGCGCACGGTATGCGTATTTACGGTAGAGTTTATGTAGTCGTAGCGTGCGACTCATTCGTTACATATTTTCACAATTAATGTAATTTGTAGATCATGGTCCCTTTGATAGATTCTGAAAGTTTGGTTAATATAGAATGTCCCTGAGCTGAGGAATCCCTCTTTGTATCGTAGGAAGGGTCTAACAGGAGTCATGCAGTAGTGTTTGGTACCCATCGGAAGAGTATTTAAATAGCAATATTCCGGTGTTGGTTTGGAGCGTATTAATCGCTCGTGCGAATAGTTATGGACATAAGAAGTTTATGTCCATTTCTACTATTTACTCATACTCAGGTATGCGGCGGGAAACCTAGTTCCCCACCCACCTGAGCTGTTTGAAATCGTCACAGCCCACCTGTATGAATCAACCTATGACCTTTTGTTATGATGCAGGGCCGAATTCCGACGTCCAATGGACAATGGGATTGTAGGGACTGTAAGATTGCATTGTGTGTGGGGCATAAATAGGCAGGCCGACCACATCCAGCTCTCACTCTTCAACGGTTCTCATTGCTGAAAATCGGGTGCTGGATGTCCAGGCGCATGCGATCGTTTACCCTTGTGCGTAAGTTTCTCTCCGTAATCATTGTCTTTCTGTGAGCCATTTCTCTCATATATATCTCTCTCTCTCTCTCTCTCTCTCTCTTCTCCTTCTCTCGTATCTCCCATTGACTAGTATTGTATTGTATTAGATCAGCATAGTATTGTATTGTATTGTATTTCTTGTATAGTTATTTGGTTAGGAAGTCTCTGTTATATTGTAGTGTATCATTTGTACTGTGATTCTTTTTGCAAGTATAATAGTTATAATACAGATAATAGGCTTTGGACCCTAAACCAGTATCTGTGTATTTTCTCATAGTTTTAAGTGTTCACTTGAGCGTCGGTGACGCTCAAGCAGCTTTGTAGTTAGTCAGGTTACACAAGGTTGCACTTACACCCTGTATTCACATTAAGGTATTCTGTGTATTTCATTAATAATAGGTTTAGACATAAAGGTATAGCGTTGTGAGCGTCTGCGCCGCTGGTGATCTCCTCGTGGTCTCGAGCGTCCGCTACGCCATAGCGAATCATTACGTTAGTCATAGCCAACAGAGTGCTTGTCTGTGATCTCTGGGCCGTGAGCGAACGTGACGCTTGAGCGTCTCGCCTACGGCTGAGCGATCGTTACGCGACTTGCGTACCCTTACGGTACTTCTTAAGTAAACAGCGTACAGTGTTCTTAGACCTCATAAAGGGTTGTATATATGATAAATATTTAGCTTTATCATTAGGCACTAGGGGAAGGGTTAGTGTTAGGCACTAGGGGGAGGGTTAGGCACTAGGGGGAGGGTTAGGGTTAGGCACTAGGGGGAGGGTTAGGGTTAGGCTACTGGAGGAGACGATTAGGGTTAGGTACAGGGGTGACGTTTAGGGTTAGGGTTAGGCACTAGGGGAAGGGTTAGGCTACGGAAGGGGACAGTTAGGATTAGGCACTAGGAGAAGGGTTAGGGTTAGGTACAAGGGGGAGGGTTAGGGTTAGGCACTAGGAGAAGGGTTAGGGTTAGGCACTAGGGGGAGAGTTAGTGTTAGGCACTAGGGGCAGGGTTAGTGTTAGGCACTAGGGGGAGGGTTAGTGTTAGGCACTAGGGGGAGGGTTAGGGTTAGGCACTAGGGGGAGGGTTAGGGTTAGGCTACTGGAGGAGACGATTAGGGTTAGGTACAGGGGTGATGTTTAGGGTTAGGCACTAGGGGAAGGGTTAGGCTACGGAAGGGGACAGTTAGGGTTAGGCACTAGGAGAAGGGTTAGGGTTAGGCTGCTGGAGGAGATGATTAGGGTTAGGTACAGGGGTGACGTTTAGGGTTAGGCACTAGGGGAAGGGTTAGGCTACGGAAGGGGACAGTTAGGGTTAGGCACTAGGAGAAGGGTTAGGTACAAGAGGGAGGGTTAGGGTTAGGCACTAGGAGAAGGGTTAGGGTTAGGCACTAGGGGGAGGGTTAGTGTTAGGCACTAGGGGGAGGGTTAGGGTTAGGCACTAGGGGGAGGGTTAGGGTTAGGCACTAGGGGGAGGGTTAGGGTTAGGCACTAGGGGGAGGGTTAGTGTTAGGCTACTGGAGGAGATGATTAGGGTTAGGCTACTGGAGGAGATAATTAGGGTTAGGCTACTGGAGGAGATGATTAGGGTTAGGCACTAAGGGGGACAGTTAGGGTTAGGCACTAGGGGGAGGGTTAGTGTTAGGCACTAGGGGGAGGGTTAGTGTTAGGCACTAGGGGGAGGGTTAGGGTTAGGCACTAGGGGGAGGGTTAGGGTTAGGCTACTGGAGAAGATGATTAGGGTTAGGCTACTGGAGGAGATGATTAGGGTTAGGTACAGGGGTGACGTTTAGGGTTAGGCACTAAGGGAAGGGTTAGGCTACGGAAGGGGACAGTTAGGGTTAGGCACTAGGGGGAGGGTTAGTTTTAGGCACAAGGGGGAGGGTTAGGGTTAGGCACTAAGGGGGAGGGTTAGGCATTAAGGGGGAGGGTTAGGGTTAGGCACTAAGGGGGAGGGTTAGGCTGCTGGAGGAGATGATTAGGGTTAGGTACAGGGGTGACAGTTAGGGTTAGGCACTAGGGGAAGGGTTAGGCTACAGGAGGGGGTGGTTAGGGTTAGGCACTAGGGGAAGGGTTAGGCTACAGGAGGGGATGGGTAGGGTTAGACACTAGGGGTAGGGTTAGGCTACAGGAGGGGGCGGTTAGGGTTAGGCACTAGGGGAAGGTTAGGCTACTGGAGGGGGCGGTTAGGGTTAGGCACTACGGGAAGGGTTAGGCTACAGGAGGAGGCGGTTAGGGTTAGGCACTAGGGGAAGGGTTAGGCTACAGGAGGGGACGGGTAGGGTTAGGTTACTGGAGGAGACAATTAGGGTTAGGCACCGGGTGATGGTTGGTGTTAGGCACTAGTGGGAGGGTTAAGATTTGGGCTAAAATAACAAAAAACTCATGTGTCGGTCAGTGTCATGTTGACCTGTTCATCCCGTCGACCTTTTGACTAAGATGACCATAGCCCACCATAGCACTTCAATCGTGCGGCAGCTAAGGGGTAACTGCGAGCAGATCTGTACGTAAGCCATCAGGATTGCACACAGAGTCAGGCCCTGCATAATAATACAACAGTGGCTGAATGTTGCTAATAAGTCCTTACAGTATATGGGATTTCTATGGAAACAGCCAGTGACTGGCAGTGTAATTACCACATCCTGAGCTCGGTGCAGGTCTGGAGCAGAGCTGACAACA